>NC_056730.1:1032744296-1033016796 GCF_019279795.1 Protopterus annectens
TAGGTCCGTAAGTTAGGACACAGTGGCACACTATGATCCACCAATAATCTTGTGTCTAACTTTAATGAAAGGTATACAGTCAGGATATTATAGAGGTCACCTGTATCATATAACAACTGTGATATCAGGAACTTAAATGTAGTGCTCTACTCTTATTTAAGATAGCCAACACATGCTACCACAGACTCAAACAGTGAATGGCATTGCTGTCCTCAAAAAGTTTATTTTCAGATTATATTATCTCTGTGGAATATATACTCAGGCATAATCCTTGTATAAAATGGTGCATCCATTTTTTTTCAAGATTTGTCTATTTTGTTCAAACAGATGATTAATCAGATGTGCAAGATTGTAAATCTTTTTTTATGTTGACATTTTGTAAATCTTTTTATATTGACATTTTATCCTTGTTTATGATTATATATTTTGATAAACAGCATTTTTTTCATAAAGTTTGGCAATCTACATACTTTTGAAATATTGAAATGGTACTGTCCTGAAAGCTTCACTATCTAGAGATGGGAAGCAATATTCTTTCAATGGAGTACAATGCCAAAAATCATGATTATGCACATGAGGCTGATATCCTGCTAGCTTTCTTTATTTGAATATACCACTCTTTATTACTATCACCTCTCACCTCATAACAAACCAATTAATAAAAAAATGAAGTCTGTTATATAGCAGTGTCTTCTAATTCACTCTCAGGTCTCTTCTACAATGCACAGCATATAAGCAAAAGGACTGTTTCTAGATCTAGGGATGTAATTTTCCCTTTTACTCTGCCCTCATTAGACCAGTCATTAAACATAATATCCCATTTTGGCTTGTATCTGTCCAGACATATGCAACAACTGGAACATCCTCAATGATACCTTGCTAAAAGTATACAAGTCCTAAACAACATGTTCTACATGGACCGACTCAAAGTCCTGTCACTGTACTTTGTATCGTACAGACTAGTAAGAGATGGCCTGTGTCTGGCATTCAAGGCATCCTCCAACACTTCACTGGTAGATTTACTGCACATCAGCAAGTCAAATGGCATCAGAAATGCTCAGTCTAGAGATCTAAACTTATTCTGCAACATCAACAAAATGGTTTGGAGGGACAGTTATAGTTTACAGAGGATACCACTGCTATGGAACAGACTCCTCATCCACATAAAGCAAAGTCTGTCCCTGTTCATTTTCAAGCACAACTTAGATCTATAGATGAGAAACAGAAAATTTACCCCAGGACTACCCCTGTACTACTAATGGGGAGATGCAGATCCTAAATGTTTTATCTCATACATGGGTCCCCTCAAATTATCTGTGGTATGATTCCTACTTATTCTCATTCTGGTTAATATATAATTATCAACCAAGGGATGGGTAAGATCAATCTATAGTCAAATTGGGTAGGTTATTTCAAGCACAAAAAAGGAAATTGGGTAGGCTTAAAATGGCCTGCTAGAACAGCTAGCTGAGTACTTACCAAGGAACATAGATACCTATAAGGTACAAGCCAGGTATGTAAAAGAATGTCTTTCAAAAAATCCCAGACAAAGGCCCAAAATGACTTGATTAGATTCATTTATCTTTCTTGAGAAACAATAAACAATTTAGTCTGACTGCTCACTCATATTTTCAATATCTTCTTAACTTATGGGTTAGACATCATGGGTGGGCATATAGAACATTAATTTTTCAATTAAACACTTCTTGCTTATCACACCCTACCTTGTGTATTCTGATGAAGGTGAGGGGGATCTGCATTTCCAGAAAAAATTCAAATTATTTACCCAAATACAAACTATTAGATGATGAGGAACATACACTTTGCAACAGCCTAGCAGTCACTGATGAGTCTATATTAGAACATCGAAGTTTCACAACTTTGAATGTTCTAATATCGACCCCTATTCAGCGAATGTTGAAAATAGTGAAGCTGCGGAGCACCAAATTTCTTCCTAAGGAAGGAATTTGGTTGGCAATTCCTGTGGCTTCATTTTGTTCAGCACTGTGGTAGAAAGTTACAGGTCAGGATCAGGTAAGTTTGTGATTGTGTGGACATGAGGGTTAGGGCATGGGGTAGGTGAGTTAGGGTTAGGGCGCGGGTCAGGTAAGTGTGTGATTGTGTGGATGTGAGGGTTAGTGTGGGGTAGGTGAGTTAGGGTTAGGGTGCAGGTGAGGTGAGTGTGCGATAGTGATGGACCTTAGGGTTAGGGTTTGGGTTAAGGTAAGTGGATAGCCAGTGGTGTGTGTACAGATTAGTGTAGGGTTAGATGTAGGATTTTAGGTGTATGTGTGTGGGTTGCTGTTTGTTTGTTGTGTTTGTGTTGTGTGTATGTGTGTCAGAACAACAAAGTTTTTTCCCTGGGAATAAATTTGCTGTTCTGCATGTTCGATATTGTCAGCGTTCACTGAATAGGAGTCGATATTAGAACATTCGACGTTTTAAAATGTCAATGCTCTAATATAGAACCATCACTGATGCCATTCTCAGTAGCATTGCTAAATGGTAGTTTACTGGTGCTCTCTTCAATGATCTCAGAATAGAACCTGATATAGTTTACTGCTTTTTGCTGGTGTCTTAGTTTAGTACATTAGCACTCTTACATGCTCTTTTAATTAAACTGGATGCAAATTACTTGAACCACTAAATTCTATGACTTCCTCTCTCTGCCAATATTAACATTGCTCTGTCAGTGACTTAACAATCTCGTAGAGTACTGAAGTGTTCCATATTTGAATCCCTGTTGTTCAACCACTGTATTAATGGCCTTGCGTGAGTCCTTCTGGAATGCAAATGGGTACTTACATATTATCGCAACCAGAGTTTTGCGATTATAATGGTTGCTTCCCAATAGTGAAATGTGATGGTTAATGTTTTAAAAATGTATGAAAATGTGTTTTCTTTGACAATGAAGGGTCTTTTATGCAGGGTTATGAATAAAAATGAGAAAAATACTGATGCTGTCTATGCATGCACTTCCCCGGCAGCATGTCATGCCATCTTCCCGGTTACTGTAACTTAATGCTAAATGAAATGAACAGGTCCTGTCCCTACACATATGGTGTTAATGTCATGACTTAACTAAATGTTGCTATAAGTAGATAGTTGAACCTTTCTGTGACAAACAGCCAAGACAGTCTTATCTGCATAGTGTAAGAAAAAAGGAAAAGTGGCTTAATCCTTCTACCGGGGTACTGTCATTTAGCGATGTAGCTTAATGCAAAATAAAATCAACAGAGCTGCTGCTACATGCACACCATTAATGTCATCAGTTAGGAAAGGTTCTGCAAGTACATACCTTACGTTTTCTCTAAGAAACAGCCAAAACTGAGTTATCTACCTACTGAGGGATAAAAGGGGGTTTCAGTATCATGCCCCTCCCAACTGTAAATCTGAATGTATTTACTTTACAGAAAACCATAAATCAGAAAAGTCTGTTCATGATCATTAAACTATGTATGAAAGGAGTTGTCTGAGGTCAACACATTTTATATCATCACTGAAATCCTTCCTGTTAAACTCTCAACTCTGCTTTTATTAATCAGCCCCAGGATAATCTATCTTACCATCAACTAACAGTTACAAAGCAGTTTACTCTTCTTTGGGAAAGAAGTGCGGGTTATCATGAAGATGTCCAAACATTGACATAAACACGTCCTTCTTCACATGACTCTAAGAGATCAGCCCTGTGTGTTGCATTTTTCATTACCTCTGACCAGGAAAGCACACTCACTGGGAAGGCAAATTTCAGTGTTACTCCTCTTGCAATATCATAATCCACCCAACAGAATAATACTTAATGGTTGACACTAGCCTTTTCATGCTAACATTGCTACTTTTGCAAAAACATTACGAAGTGTGGCAGGGTCCAAATCTGGTTGTGATAATACGTAAGTACCTGTAAATAATATTGTATTCACTGCATGCAAACAACCAGATAGGTGTATGTGACAGACATTTAGCAAATTGCTCAAAAAATCTGACTGCAGTTGTATGTTAATAAAGGAAGATTACTGTTTGCCAATAGAGAAATCATAGTCATTGCCAGTACATTATTTTATAATTCACCTAACAGAATATTACTGTTATAAACTTTACAGCTGTTTCAAAAAAGGTTCAAAATCTCCTAAGTCAAAAATATAAGTTGGTTAAAGTCATATCTGATCATTTTCTGACTTTCACCTTCTATGCTACCAAGGTAGTTGTAAATTTGATAGAAAGGGTTCATCCTGCAATGTCATTAGTTAAGGACTCCAGAAACATACAAACACTTTATCAAAAATATGCTGATGTCTAGGCATGACTAAGCATTTTTTTAAGTTTTTATTTGTTTTTAAAACAAAACAATTATCATTTACACAATAATTAATTAACAATCTCAGGAAACTATGTACATACTATTTACAAAGTCAATAACAAAATTCAAAATATTTATAATATAAATAATACTTTTCTAGTAAGCTTTGTAATTTTCCCAAGCTAATAATTTATGTCACATTTTTAGTTCTAATTCTTATAGTATGCATTTTCTTAATACATACTGATTTTGCTAAACAGATCTTCATTTTCCAGTTTCTTTGTAATTTTTTTTTAGCTATTGCTAAAATACACCAAAGAAGATGTATTTTTGATACTGGAATCATTTCAGGTATAGGTGCATTAAATAATATTAGAGAATCTGAGATGTTACACTTATCCAACCACTATTCTCTACAATAAACTTTCTGAAGTCAGTCCAAAATGGAAGAACGATTTTATAACCAATTATCATATGTTGCCAATCAGCATTAAGGCCTGTCTCACATCTCCAACATTTTGTGTTATCAAATTTATATATAGCTGCTTTCTTTTGAGGTGTGAGAAAATGTCTATGCATAAATTTCTATGTAAATACTTTCCAGTATGGGGAAGATGTTGTTTTCACTGCTGATTTCAATATTAGTTTTTTTATTATTATTTGAAAGTTCTTCTTTATTAATTTAGTTGAATATGGCCAGAATGAGCTATTAGATAAAGTAAATTCAGTTCTTAGGATTTTGTAAATTATTGATAATGAAGAAATATTATTAGATGATTTGTTATTGATATTAGATAGAACGTTTGGAATTTTGGAAATCTGAGTATTTTGTGTATTTAATGTTACTTTGATTTTATCTTGTATATATTCCTTACATCTTTGCAAGTCTAACCAACTATTAATTTCTATGCTAGATGTTGCAATTAAATAATCTGAAGAATGTATTTTGTTTCCTAACAAGAAATGATGCCCATGTATAAGCCCATTCTCCATCAAATCTATCATTTTTGGTATTAAAATATATTAGACATCTCCGCATGTAAGCTATTGGGAATAATATTATTGATAGATCTTTACATAAATAATTTGAATTAATGAGTTTTTTAAATAATATAAGAATTTGATAAATAAAAGGAGAGAGGGTATAGTAGTGTTTTTTCATTCAATAAATAACCTTTTATAATTCATAAGAATATATTTCTATCAATATTTATAAATGTCTCAATTATATTTTTATTTTGTGTTATCAGTATTTCATGAATTGATTTCCAGCATGAGGTAAAAGAAGAAGAATCTAGTCACATGTGAACTGTTTTTATAATCATAGATGTAATATATAGCTCAATGTTAGGAAAAGCAATACCTCCTTCTTCCCACCCTAAATTATGCCAATGTTGGGAGATTGTAATTTTTTTGGGGTGCCACGAGAACTTTATTAAATGGAGTTTAACTTTTTTTCTAATTTGTTTTGATGGGAGGAGTATTAATGATTGGCTGATGTATATAATCTTCAGTAAAACTATCATTTTAATTAGTTAGTCTGTCCTCAATAGTAAAGAATAATTTGTCCTATGCTTCTGTTAATTGTGTTATAGTATTGATTATTGGTTATTGATTGTTTGTAAGTTGATTCAATGGCTATTTCTAAATATTTTATTTGAGAATTTCTCCAGGTGAAATTTTTAAATGTAGTCAACCTATCAGTTATCTGTCTGTTTATTAGCAATGTCTTTGTTTTATTTTGATTGAATATTAGCCCTAATAGTTTTTCAAAGAAGTATATAGATTGTATTAAATGTTCTAAAGATGTTTAAACATTTCTACTAGTGATTAAAATATCATCAGCAAACAATTGGATTTTAGGGGAAAGATTTTCATTCAGTTTATAACCTTTTATATTTATATTATGCTTTATGAAGTTAGTGAAACCTTCTATTGCAAGTGCAAATAATAAACCGGATAGTGGACATCCTTGATTTGTTCCTTTTAAAATTTTAAAGGGACGAGCTATGAAAGTGCCTATCTTTACATAAGATATTGTTAGCATAAACATTATTAATTAGTTCTATGAATTCATTAGAAAAGTTATATTATCTTAATGTTCTAAACCGATAGGACCAGTTTATTGAATCAAATGCTTTGTTTCTGTTTAGGCTTATTATTGATAATTCATTCTTGTTTTTATTCACGTCAATCAAAGAAAATAACCTAAATTGTCATGACCTTTCCTATTAATTATAAAGCCAGTTTGATCTTCCTATGTTAAACAAGCAAGTATTGGGTTTGATCTCTTAGCTAAGATCAACATGAATACCTTATGATCTACATTTAAATGAGATATAGGATGATAAGATGAAAAAAAACCAGATCATAGTTTTGGTTTAATATGGGGGAGAGAAGGGAATATTTCCAGGAGGGAAGTAAAGTAGATGTATTCTTAACTTCTTCAAATGTATTTAGCAAGATTTTTAGAGTGTTGCCAGGCATTAGTTTGTACAGTTCTGGAATTATCCAAACTAGTCCTTGTGCTTTGTTAAGTTTTCTATTTTTTGTTTGTTCTTTTAATTCTCTTATGGAGAAGGGCCTATCCATTTTAAGTATTTGTTCTTTTGATATCTTTCATTGTATATTATCTTTTAAAAATCCATCCAAAGAATTATTGCTGCTTAAGATTGGTTTTGATTTGTTGATTTCATCACAATTTGTGAAGCATTTTAATATGTCATTCAGGTCTGTAACTATCTTTGTTTTGGCTCATAGGTTCATAGATTCACAGGTTCATAGGTTGGTACTAGGCTATCAGCCCTAGGGCCTATACAAGTCTAGCCATAACAATTCCCTGGCTATTTCTTCCCACACTATTTACTTCCCTGGACCCCTGTCTAGCAAGGTGATTGACGTGATCCCTAAGGTGATTTTCCTTTCTCCCATCCAATTGTCAAGGTTACTTTTGAAGAGGGCCAAAGAGGCACTCTGCTTGACATGTATGGGAATCTATTCCAGAGTCTGGGGAGTCCCTGGGTCAGGAACCTATCCCTCCAGCATGTTTTGTTTATTGTGATGACAAGGTTTAGATCCCTGAAGCGTGTGGCTCTGAGGGATTGGGATTTCTTTAAGTGTAGCATGTCCAACAGCTCTGGGTTTGACATGGCCTTGTATGTTAAGCAGAGATCACCTCTGAGTAGACGATATGAGACAGAGTATAGCTGGAGTTTTTTAAGGTGGTCAGGGTAGGGCATCTGCTTTAGGCCTGTGATTCTTTTAGTGAGGTATTTCTGCAGCCTTTCCAGTTGTTGCAGATGTCTTGAGAGGTACATACCAAACAGGGCATTGTATTCTATAATGGGTCTAATGAGGGATGAGTACAGTGGGACAATGACCTCCTTTTTTCTGGATGAAAAGCCCTTAGTGATGAGGTGTGCCAGATATAAGTATTTCCTGACTGTTGTGGTGATGTGGGTATTGAAGGTGAGATCACTGTCCACCTGTGTCCCTAAGTCTCTTATCACACTTTTGGTGTTTAGTGTACTGCCACCTATGTGATAATTCATGGGTACATGTTTTTTCCCAAAGGGGATAACTATACATTTCTTGGCATTGAGCTTGAGCCCATGGCTCTGGCACCAAGCATCTGTTTCTGTAAGGCCCTTTTGTAGAGTATCCACATAATTTGGGGATTTAATAATGGCTCCCAGTTTGCAGTCATCTGTGAACTTTGTTAGCCAGAGTCCCTTAGTGTTGGCCTGTACTTCAGAGAAGTAGATGCCAAACAAGAGTGGTCCCAGGACTGAACCCTGAGGTACTCCACTTGTCACTTGTCTGGAGCTGGATTTGGAGTCGGCTACTTTTATAGTGTGAATTCTATCAGTAAGCCAGTTGGCAACCCATTGGATGACATAGGGATTAATGCCTAGCCTAGTAAGTTTATCTATGATTCCAGAATGAGGGATGGTGTCAAAGGCTTTGGCAAGGTCTAGATAGGCTGTGTGGGTCACCTTACCCTTGTCCATGGCTCTGGAGACTGATTCAAAGAAGTCAATCAGGTTCAGGAGACAAGATCGGCCCTTCACGAACCCAAACTGGGTGGGGTCCAGTGTTTGAAGGTTGCCAATGTCTTTGTTTATAAGTTCCATGATAATACGCTCCATGGCCTTGCAGATAAGGCTTGTCAGACTGATGGGGTGGTAGTTTCTGGGATCCAAGGTGGATCCACCCTTGTGGAGTGGGATAACTGTAGCTCTGCGCCACTCAGTGGGCACAAAACCTGAGGTGAGGCTATGATTAAACATGACCCTTAGGTGAGATGCCAGTTCATGTTTTAGTTCATGTAGTACACAGCCCAGGATGTCATCTGGCCCCATGGATGCTGTATTCTTAGCTTTGGAGAGTGCATTTTTTACCTGTGTGGCCATTATTACCAGAATTTGGCAATCTTCTGGTATTGAGATAGGCCATTTAGGGGGTGAGAGGGGGTGAAGCTGGCACTGAATCAATCTGCCAGGATATTAGCAATATCCTTGGGATCAGTATATTTAATGCCATTCTGTTTTAGCTCAGAGCAGATCTGAGCATTGCCATTTAGATTCTTGACATAGTTATAGAATGCCTTGTGGTTGTCTTTGGAATCTTTGGCAATTTTATTTTCATAACTAGCTTTGGAGGATTTTATGAGGGATCTCTATCTTTATATATAATTTCTTTAATGTGGTTATAATTGTCCATGCATTTTGATCTAATTGCTATTTTATGTAAGCTTTTGGGATTTATTGAGTATGATTCTAGTTTAATGTTCTCTATGTTAACAGAAATTGTATGATGAAGTATATATGTATAGTTCTTGCTTAGATTTTTTAAGTGGTTATTTTCATTTGTATCATTAAGTTTTATTTTCAGTTTTAATTTGTCAGTTTCTATTTGGGTGCTTGTTAATTCCTTATTCCATTCTTTCCTTTTTGCTATATACCTGTTTTTAATCTTGCCATATAAAACTACCTTCATTCTATTGAAGGTAGTTTTATATACCAGTTTTTAATCTTTCCATATAAAACTACCTTCAATGTATCCTAAAGAATAGAATCAGAAACTTCTCCATTATTGTTAAGGGATATGTTGCAGTTGTCTTTCGGCTTTTCCCATTTAGGGGTCGCAACAGCCGAACTCCGGTCCGCTAATGATTGGCAGTAGATTTTCATGAACGCCAAGGTGCCAGCTTGATGTTCAAACTTCAATGAAGGCACGCCCATTTACGCATGTCTTTCAAACACCCACTCAACCGCAGGGAGGACATGCAGACTCCACACAGAAGGCACTCACTGTGCTCCAGCCGGGAATTGAAAGGGAGAACCTCTTGCTGTGGCAAACAACAAATGCGCTGCACCACTGCGGAAGTATTTTTATTGTTAAGGGATATGATTTGATTTATTTCTTTTAAGTACCATTTCTGAAAATCTTTAGTTTCATAATATAAACAGGTATTCTTTGACAATGAAGTAAGTTGTTTCAGCTTATTGTTAATTGAAACATAATAGCATTGTGCTCAGACAGTGTAAATGAGAAAATCAATACCAGATGTACCTTAGAATATATTGAATTTGAGACTAAAGAATTTCAAAGAATTTGATAGTTTTAGATTTATATATATATATATATATATATATATATATATATATATATATATATATATATATATATCAGATTCAAAGAATCTTGTAATTATTAAAGTGTTTTGCTACTGAGGAAACATTTTTTTATTTTATTATTTGTAGTTTCATTGACAGATAATATACAATTAAAGTCACCAACAAATTCACCTTTAGAGTATGTTGTAATAATGTCTAGGTGTTTTTTAACAGTATTCACACCCATACATGGTATCCAGTATGTATTTATGAGAGTGTAGGATTTTTTCACTAATTATATTACTACTATGCCCAACATTCCATTTTTATTTGAGTATGTATCTATAATTTAGGCATTCCTAGTGTTTTTCTCCATAATGTTAAAATACCTCTTCTTCTGGATTTGAATTGAAATCTCACTAAAAGTGTATAATCTCTTAATGTGAGTCATTTAACATATTCAGATACAAAATGTGTTTCTTGTAGGAAAATGATTTCAGGTTTATGTAGGGTTAATTATTTATTTAGACTACATCTCTTTATTGGATTGTTCAATCCATTGACATTCAAGGAAATAGGCTTTAAAATAGACTTTGTTTTGTGTATAATGTTCAGAGTCTGCTTCTTGTGAATACTGAATGATAAATGTGAATATAATAATATAAGTATTTGTTATGAACAAGAAAAAAAAATAAAAAAGAAACAAAAGAATAACGAAGTTTTACACCCCTCAACATGGAACATAACATTCTAGGCTTGAAGAATTTTCCATTCAAGCCTCTTCCTAACCAAACCATGTCAAAACAAACACCATTTTGCTACTACTTCTATCAAAGAAACATCTAAATATTTAATAGTTATTATATTTGAATAAAGAAGAATCATTTGCATAGAGAGATAAATATTAAGTGATAGGCTTACTGTATAAGAACATTTCATTAATGGATAAGGTGGTAACTACAAGTCAAATAGCCACTCATTTTATCTCTATACTATGTGAAAATAGAATAAAACATTTTATATACTAAGAAAATTTTACCTAACAGCACATAAATGTTAAATGATAGGCTTACTCTATATGAACATTTAATTCATGGATAAGGTGGTAACTACCAGTAAAATACCCACTCATTGTATCTCTTACTATATGAAAGTAGAATAAACATTTTATATATTAAGAAATGTTAACCTAACCACATGCATATTAAGTGATAGGCTTACTATACATTAACATTTCATTCATGGATAAGGTGGTAACTACCAGTCAAATAGTCACTCATTGTACCTCTATGCTATATGAAAGTAGAATAAAACATTTTTTATATTAAGAAAATTTAACCCAACAGCACATACATTTTAAGAGCTAAGCTTACTGTATATGAACATTTAATTCATGGATAAAGTGGTAACTATCAGTCAAATAGCCACTCATTGTATCTCTATATTATATAAAAGTAGAATAAAATATTTTATATATTAAGAAAATTTAACCTACCAGCACATAAATATTAAGTGATAGGCTTACTGTATATGAACATTTCATTTGTGAATAAGATTGTAAGTATCAGTCAAATAGCCTCTCATTGTATCTCTATTCTGTATGAAAGTAGAATAAAACATTTTATATATTAAGAAAGTTTAACTTAACAGCACATAAATTTAAGTGCTAGGCTTACCATATATGAAAATGTCATTCATAGATAAGGAGGTAAGTACTAGTCAAATAGCCACTCATTGTATGTCTATACTATATGAAAGTAGAATAAAAGATTTTATATATTAAGAAAGTTTAAACTGATAGCACATAAATATTAAGTGATAGGCTTGAAAGAATTGATAAGACTGTACTATAGTGGAATTATCTGGAAACAACTGAAATGACACTGAAACAAAAGTCTTATCTGTTAATTACCCAAACTCATGCTGAACAGGTGCCAGTCTTTCATTTATGGGCCAAGTCTTGTGTACATTTCAGAATGAATTCTCCAAACACTGTAGTTATAATAAGGTTTTATTAGATGTTCACAAAATCTGAATACTATCTTCATTAACAGTACAGTTAAACAATAACAATATGTAGAAATGCTGGAATGCTGGTTAGTAATAACAGTGCTGCTAAATATATCCAAAGTTCCTGCACATATATTCTGATTGTCCTGAATGATGTAAACCTGAAACAGTCTTTATTTGACCTGTCTTCTGTATTCAGGCTTGATTGTCTGTATTGTACCTTTGTTTCTGAAATGCTGAATATTTAATCTTTTCTGTATGTCATCTGTATGTCAGGTCAAACTAACTGACTGACCCCACTAACCATATCTGAAGTATATTTTAACAATACCAAAACCCTGTAATGCTTTACATGCCTCTTTAGCTTTGGTAATATTGGTTTCCAAGCCTGGTCTTAAATGTGCTTTATTTAACATTCCATTAAGGAACATTTTGTAGCTGACAAGATTGTTTATTTCCCTTAAGAAAAGAACATTCTGTATTTCTGTATTTTCTGCACATTTCATGCTTATCTTTCCGTTCTAATAAACAGACTTTTCTAAAATGTCTGACACTACGTTTTACCTTTTAGTCTGTATAATGCCTAATAACTACTTTAAAATGGAGGTCCCTAATCTAACAGTTGCCCCTGAGATCCCTGATGAAAGTCTATAGGGACCAACTTTTGAAGTTACCTTACATCTGTATTGCTAACTGCTGTATACAGCTTTATGTTATCTGACTCATAATCTGAAAATATATTTTTTTAATTTGGCAAATAAACCTGCAGTTTTAATTTTGACCACTAGGTGTCACTTGAGCCTTTATGATCTGTTTGGATTGAAGTCTCTTAACTTTAATGATTGAATCATAATGAGGCAATTGTTTATCTTTATCTGATGAATAAACTTGCAATTTTAATTTTGATCACTAGGCTTAAAGGCTGTTAATGTTATGATTTAATTTCTATATTACCTAAATTTATAGTTTTAGAGCCTTTAAGTTTAAATTCTGATGTATGAGTGATATATTGAAGACATGTACATTATTCTGAAAATTAGTATATTTTAATTCTGTGGCTTTTAAAGCTGATTAGAAACTGCCCTACACGTTCTTAAGTTAGACAGTTTACGAACTGTTAATCCTGCCTAGTTTTCCCTCTCTGTATGCTGTAATGGTAAAATGTGTTTTTACCTTATGAACTGGTGCCTTAGTGTACCATGATGCCTCTTTCCTATAGCAAATAAAACATTTTCCTGTTGTTCACAGATGTAAATGTTTAAACATTGTACTGTTTATTTTTATTGTATAGCCTATCAAGCACGATGGCTATTTTCTGAAGACTAATTGAAATCAGCACTAAAGAGATAACTGTTTAACTGGTATTGTAGCATAATTACCATATACTTTAGTAACTTGTGTCTATACATTTTCATTTAGATTTGCTAATAATGCTACTTACCTTTTTTAACTTGTATGTGCTGTAATAGATGTTTACTTCCTAAATTTGTGTCTGAAATATTCTATGAATATTTATGAGCCATAGTAGTTTACTGAAACCTATGTTTTTCTGTATTTCAAGTCTATACCTTTGCATTGTCTGTTAGTGTCCTTTTAATTTTCTGACTAATGTACAATAATTATGTAAAGTACATTGTAATCTGTAAACTAATTAGCAAAGTAAGCCTGCCCTGTTATGCCTTGAGTGCATTGAATAACTATTAGTACCTATTCTTTAGATACGCTTTCTGTATTTCAGGTCTATACATATGCATTTTCTGTTAGTGTCTTTTTTAACTTTCCGAATAATGTATAATAATTATGTAAAGTGTACTGTAATCTGTAAATTAATTAACAAATTAAGCATGCCCTGTTATGCCTAGAGTATACTGTATAACTATTACTACCTATTATGTAGATAACTTATCTTAATAAGCCTGTAATACATACTTCTGTCACTTTACCCTTAACCAATGACCGAATAATGTGAAGGATAATGTAGTAGAAATGTATGATGTAATAAGCCTGTTACAAATAAATCTGTCACTTTACCCTTCACTATTGAATATTTTTATATTCTGAAATTTTACTGAAATGTACTATACTGAACATATAACTGAGTATGAATGTCATATTCTGAATCTTGACTGAAATTTACATTAGCGAGATACATATTTATACTGAACATTTAAAATAGCTGTGGATGTTCTGGAAATAAACTAAACTAATACTAAAGGAATATCTTTTGCCAGTGTTACCTGGACACAGATAATAATAAACTGAAATCTGTTTTTGTTATATTCTGGAGACTAAATTATTAATATCTTTTTGTCAGTAATGCCTGAACATAGATAAAAACATAAACTGAAACTAGTACGGTCTGAAACATGCATACTGTTTTAACTGATAAACTGAAAACTAGTACAGTTAAATAACTGTCTGAAAACATACATACTTGCTTTAACTCAAAAATTTTAACTTTAAACAAACATTGAAGAAATAACTGAAACATGTGTTGTCAAATTTTACTCTGCATTGTCCCAGTCACTGATGAGGTAAAGGAAGGAGTGCTTTAATGACAAAGTATCCTTTTTATATTTAAGCCTTTTAAAGTCTTCTTTTCATTTCTTGTGCAAGGCTGGGTGGCTAAAGTTCTTGATTGTATTTAGTATCAGGTCCTTAAAATAACATTTGCATCTTTAACAATTATAAACTGATAGCATTGTTTATTGCCCTGACCCTATTTACCTTTTTCTGCATGAAATAAACATTTGCAGCTTTAACAATTATAAACTGATAGCATTGCTTATTGTGCTGACTTTATTTACATTCTTCTACATGAAATAAACATTTGCTGATTATAAATTCTTGCAAGTCTGTAGTAAAATGATAACCTCAAATGAAACTAAAGTAGAAATTTAACACTATGCATTTTGCACCTGTATAAAATTAATCTTAACTGTAGAAATTTTTACATTTACTCTTTTGACCCTCAGATTTTAACATACTGTTATGTGAGTTAAACTCTACCGACTGCTTCACCATAACTATTTCTTTAGTTGACATCATTTAACTTTTCAGTACTACTGAATGCTGCAAGAGTTTATCATTACTGTCTACAATTTTTTTGGATAAGTAGTAAAACTGTAACTGCATTAAATTGATCTTTACCATACTGCATTATGGCATACAGTACTGTCTTTAATTTAGCTTGCTAAACTGGCTGTAATCTGATATGATGTTCTTGGCAAACTGCCATTTCTGTATGAAATATATACAGTCTTATAATGATTACATAATGTACTCTTTTTATGCATAGGATCTGAACTGTTCACTGTACTCTCACTTTTACAATGTAGCATTAACTTTAAATTTTACATTATGTAAACTTGCAAAATGTTATTTTGTATGTCTATATTAAGATATAGTTTATACATTGCAACACTTTAATACAAAGCTCTTCATACAAAAAAATTAATTTGCTAAATCTATAACCGTAAACACTTTATTCTGCGAATTAACTTGACTGTCATTTCTGATATACCTTACACAGTATAGATATATACGGTTACCCTTTTTTCTAACTGGCCACACACAATATGTCTTTCTGAGCACTGTAGCTGTGTCGGCTGAACTGGAGTGTATTTTATTTTTAACCCATAAATCTGTATGTTTCTGTTGTAAACAATTCTTTAAAATCTGTATATTTGCACAAACTACTGCATGCAAATTTTACAAGTGTCATCTGTGTGCAGTACAGGCTGTAACATTTTTATTTTTCCATAAAGTCTTCTTATCAAAGTCTAAAACAACATATAAGTCTGATGACATGTTCATACCTAGTACAGAGCTGGTTAACTGTGAGCTGCTGTAATCTCTGACCCTTTAAATCTTGAAGACTGCATTTGTGTCTTCTGATAAAGGTGTATTTGTAACTGCAGTTGACTTATCTGTATAAATCAGTACATTATTTTTTAATTTTCCTGTAAGCACTGAAATATTGTCATTTTTTTTTTAACTTTAAACAATGACAGATTGATGCTCTGGTTTGGTGCTGGACTGCCGCACCCTCTATGGCATACATTCTTTCTTTATTTTGTTCTGAAACAGTAGCAATTTTAATTTGTGCTGGTCTGTTTTTCAGTTATGGTGGAATTTACTTTATCAAAATCTGCACTCTTTTCCATCTTATTTCCCCTCAGTGCAATATTTGCACTTGTTTCTGAAAACAAGAAACTATGTGAAATAATGT
Organism: Protopterus annectens; assembly: GCF_019279795.1. Taxonomy (NCBI): domain Eukaryota; kingdom Metazoa; phylum Chordata; order Ceratodontiformes; family Protopteridae; genus Protopterus; species Protopterus annectens. The sequence continues at coordinate 1,032,760,453 of NC_056730.1, forward strand.
GAAATTGAGACAGTAACTGCATGTGATATACGTTAACTGTGTTATGTCTGTATATTTAATACTGCAACTTAATTCTGCACTTTGATTTACATGTACACAAGAATTTGTGTTATTTAAGTCTGAAATTGTACTGATAGAAACTGATTTATTTTGCAAATGGTTTGCTGTAACCTGCTTCTGTGAGTTTATCCTATTGTGTTTAGAAATATTCAATATTCCTAAACTAATGATCTTTAACTTTAAAAGAACATTTCTGGAACACAGTTTTTTTAGACTGCTTTACCCAGGTTTTAACTATAAACCAAAGATTTACTGATGTCCTAACTGTAGAAGTATTACTTGACTTGTTTATACAACAGGTATGCAAATAACCTTTACTGAAAAAGTAAACTTTTTGAGCTGTTAACTAAAAAGTGCATATAAAGTCTTATATAACTTTATGATCCTGAAGAATGTGTCCTATCATCTGTAGCTTTTTATTTTTTTATTTTTCTTGCTTCTTGGCTGTGTGAAGTCACACTGGAAACTTGAATGTTTGTAGATATAGCTGTTAAATGGATAATGTTTTTTTTGTGTTCAGAAAGAACACCTCTGAAGTTTGTTGATTTAATGCTGGTCTGCTGACTTTTTTGAGGCTTTTTTCTGAAGAAAACACTGGTGCTTTGCAATTTGTTTAACAGCTGCAATTACTTTATGTAGAGGTTGTCTGCCCTGTCCATTGTCTGCATGAAGTTTACATCTGAAATGTTAGTGTTGTCTTACAGAAAGGTCTGTTCTGTAATGAGAAACTGTAGTACTGGCATTTCTGGCTTATTCTGTATAGAGTTCACAGCCTTCAGTTATGGAAAAACATTGGTATGAAACATTTGCTGTAGTTACTGATAGACTGGAAAAATTGTCACTGTAAACTGTTAATGAATATTTGAAGATAAGCTGGCTGCACTAAGAACTGTACTTGGAAGGGTTACTTACTGCAGCTGTCTTTTTGAAGTTCTGAAGTATTGCTGATAATGTTGCTTGGAATACTTGCTCAGTAGAACACATGTAGTTGAAGTAAACACTACTATTCTGTAGATGTTTTTGTAGAACACACAAAGTCTGACTGCAGATTCAAGGTTGCTATGGGGTTTTGGGACTTACTTTAACAGTTTTACCCCATTCATAGTGTCTCACCATTGAAAAAATTGATGAGACTGTATTATACTGGAATTAACTGGAAATAACTGAAATAAGACTGAAACGAAAGTCCTTATCTGTTAATTACCCAAATTCATACTAAACAGGTGGCAATATTGCCTTTATGGGCCAAGTCCTGTGTACTTTCCAGAATGAATTCTCCAAACATTGTAGTTCATTTAATAAGGCTTTATTAGATGTTCACAATATCCGAATACTGTCTTCATTAACAGTACTGATAAACAATAACAGTCTGTAGAAATGCTGGAATGCTGGTTAGTATTAACAGTGCTGCTAAATATATCCAAAGTTCCTGCACATATATTCTGATTGTCCTGAATGATGTAAACTGAAACAGTCTTTATTTGACCTGTCTTCTCTACTCATGCTCAAGTGCCTGTAGTGTACCTTCCTTTCTGAAATGCTGGATATTTCATATTTTTTCTTTGTCATCTGAATGTCAGGTCAAGCAAACTAACTAACTGACCTCACTAACTGTATCTGAAGTATATTTTAATAATACCAAACCCTTTAATGTTTTACATGGCTCTTTAGCCTCGGTAACCTTGGTTTCCAAGCCTGGTATTACATGTGCTTTATTTAACATTCCATTAAGGAATATCCTGTAGCTGGCAAGATTGTATCTTTCACTTGAGAAAATAACATTCTGTATTTCGGTATTTTCTGCACATTTCATACTTATCTTTCATTTCTGATAAACTACCTTTTCTAAAATGTCTGACACTAGTTATTAGGCATTATGCAGACTAAAAGGTAAAATATGTACTTTAAAATTTAATTCCCTAATCTAACACTGTATATGAAAATTTCATTCATGAATAAGGTGGTAACTGTCAGTCAATATAAATGTAGATAATTAAGAATTAAACAAAACTTTATATGCTTCTAAGCAAATAGTATAAGCCTTTAAAATAACACCATCGTAATGTGTAATATAAAAGATTTTACATTATCCTATTATATTAACCTAAGTGTGATAATATTAATAAGAATATTTGTTACTCATCAGAAAACTAAACAATACAGCATTGCACAGCTATAAAGTCAAGTAGCCATTCAAAATAATTCTTTACAAAAATAAAAATGGAATAAACATTTTTTATATACAGAAAATGTAATCTAATGGCATGCATAAAATGTTCTGTTATATTATAATGCATATGTATTACTTTTGTTGGTGAGAATACAGTGTTATCGTTTATCTATATCCAACTTATTTATAATGCAACTTTACAAAATTAGCTTAATAGTATATATATATATATATATATATATATATATATATATATATATATATATATATATATATATATATATATATATATGTATAAGTTAGAATAAACTAATATGAATGAAATGTCTGAGTGCTGTCATTCAGTTTGGCTGCAGCTTTAATTTACCACTGTGTTATATTATGAAATGGTTGTTACAAGCATTAAGTAATTCAGACAAATCTATCTGTCATATTTCTTTTACCTTCTTTACTATTACAGTCTTTATTTACAACAAAGAAATACTAGAAACAGTTTTAATGTTATAACTGCAGTACATAGCTAAAAAGCTACAAATGGTGTTGCAATAAAATATGTCCTTCTATGTGTAACTCTATAGAAGTTTCCCCTATTTATTTAACATAACAACAATTAAAATACTTAAAATAACATTTAGCTTAAAAAATAAAATACTACTTACAACATTCTGGAAGTTAAAAAAAAATTCTTTAAAAAAAGTTAAAATAGTCTGTTTTGATATTTTTCTTCCTGTTCTGTGCACTTCCTGTTTTCCGGAGATCAGAGGTTGCACCACACTTCCTTTTGAATGTGCGAGTATGTTCTAGTAAAATGGAGTGTTGTTTACAGCTGTATAGGCTCATGCCGATTTGCCAGCCCAATGCTCAACCTTCAGCGAAGGCACACCCATTCATGCATGTCTTTTGGAGGCCACTCAACCGCAGGGAGGACATGCAGACTCCACACAGAAGACACTCCAGCTGAGAATTGAACAGGAGGACCTCTTGCTGTGAGGCAACAACCCTACCGCTGTACCACCATGGCTTTTAAACATACGTATAGAGAATACAACATTAAATTGCAGTTTTTTACCTTTTCTATATTCAAAATGAGTTATATTTAATAAAAATAACAAAAAACTTTAAAACGATGAGATACACTTAATCATATGCAAGACTATATTAACCAGCATTTTTAAACATAAAACACCCATTTCAGTAATTAAAATGTTAGCATCTCTAGTGCTATGTTGTTGAACTTGTTTTATACGTGCCATTATGTGACTGAAAAAGTTTAAAATAAATTAGTGTAACTGAACTACTTTAACAATAACTCATAAAGATTAAGATAAAAGTATTTAGTTACATTATGCTATTACTCTAACTGTTATTTTATTCTGTTATAATAGACTTTATATATATATATATATATATATATATATATATATATATATATATATATATATTATTTAAGGAATGAAAAAGTGAAAAAGATTACCTTTACTTGATATTCTGTGTGAGTGACAAAGTAACATCACTTGTAGTAACTAACTTACATTAATAAGAAATTTATTTATCCCTAGACTTTTTCTTCTCTTTGACAGTCCAGTCAGTTTTGATTTTTTTTTTCTTTTTGTTACTTTAATGATATGGTGGTATCCATAGCTTCCGAAGAAGATACAATGTTTTTCTTTTGTATGTAAGGCTGGGCATCTTCTAGATTATCAAAGGTTTTGATTCTTTCAGGTAGAAAAAGTTTAAGTTTTGCAGGGTAGACAAGACGTGTTTTTATTCCTTCTTTTTTTCAAAGATTTCACCAAAGGTATACAGGCTCTCCTTTTCTAAATTACCAAAGAAGAATAATCATTGTCAAATCTAATGTATGAGTTTTCAATTTTAGAGGTGCAGCAGACCATGCTATTTTTAAAACGTCATTGTCTTGTGTTGATATGAACTTGACTATGATAGATCTTGGATGTATATTCTTTTTGTTTGTGGGAACAGTCACCAAAGATCTGTGTGCCCTTACAATTCCAAAGGAAAAGGCTTCTGGTAGATTTAAAACCTTTGGGATCCAGGGTGTTAGAAAATGTATCATACTGCTTCCTTCCATTTTCTCTGGAACTCCATATATTCTGATGTTGTTACTCCATGCTCTATTTTCTAAATCATCTCTCTGCTCCAATAGCTTGTTATTTTGCTGCAAGAGGAAGCTGATATTCTTTTCTCCTTCTATTAAGCTGAAATCTATATATGAGACAGATTCATCCAAGCTTTTCTATTTGTGATTTTTGTTGCTTTATCATTTCATTCATGAGTTCTGTTTGTTTAGAGCAGTCTTCTTTTATTTTGTCCATTTTTATATCCAGCTTATCAATTTTTGTAACTAACTCCTGGATGGTAGAAATAAGTGGTTGTATTTCCTTTTTTATAAAGCTCTCTTGTGTCACAGATGTCAAGTGACTCATCTTCTTTACTGTATGAAGATTTCTTATTAATTAAATCATAGGAAAAAGTTAGAAAAAATGTAGATTTTTACACCAGAATATTCTTTGTGTGTACTACTTCAATAATATATTACATTTGAGAGAATTCTGATGAGATTGACAAAATATTCCTGTCAGGAAAGAATGCATGAAGCAGAGCAAAGGAACTGTGCTGCACTCAGTTAACCATTTTGGCCACTCCACCCTCGACTAAGCTCTTTAATGGTTTTAATGTAGCCAGCTAAGTAGTATCCAATAAGTCCAAGCAATCCTTAACAAAATCCATGATTTTAGCATCATAGAGAACTATAATGCCATTATCTCTCTCATAATAAAGATGTGTAGATACTTTGTACTGAGAAAAACATCTTCTATCCATAGCTGTATTATATAAAATATGCAATTCAGAGATCAATCTCCTATTACAACTTAAAATAAAAACTTTGTATGCTATAGGCACAGCATTCATCTGAAAGATAAAGGAGCAATGAAGCTATCATTCTAGGTTATACTCAGAATAATCAGGATACAGTGGGGTTCTCCATCCATTAACATTGCACTTGTTGAACATTTATCACCATGTATTATTATATTTAGCTTTGAACTGAGATTCAAAATACTTTTCAGTAGCTATTTACCTCCTGCACAACCTAAGTAATGCCTGTTAACTTTAAACCCAATCCTGTCTCTAACTCAGCATCCTATTTGGAAAACCTCTTTCTGTAACACTAACACTACTCACATAAACTAGGGCTTAATTTTATAGAAACCTTGTTCTTAAAACCACAAAATGACATTCTTTTCCTTTTATAAGTTCTTGCAGCTTCAGTGTTTTGGATTTTCAATAATAATACACACACCCACTCTCACACACACACACACACACACACACACACACACACACACACACACACACACACACACACTCTAATATATATATATATATATATATATATATATATATATATATATATATATATATATATATATATATGGATCTACTTCATTTCACTGAAAGCTCATTTCCACAATTCACTGAAAGCTCATTTCACTGAAAACTCATTTGACTGAAACACATTTCATTGAAAGTTTTATATGGCCTTTTTTTCAATGCAGTGAAGTTAGTATATAAAGTAACGGGGGGGGTGGGTGGTATAGCCCCCCACCTATTTTAAATGTTTAAAACCATAGATATGGATATTTACAAGTCTAATGAATAACTCTTTCCAGAAGACAATATATAACCAAACTATGTGGGGGCGACACCCCCCCTCACCCCCAATGTGGGGGGCTGTGCCCCTCATACCCCCCCTACTTTATATACTAACTCCAGGATCACACTACAGTAGGGAAAAGGCCATATATAACTTTAAGTCAAATGAGTTTCAGTCAAATGAGCTTTCAGTGAATTGTGCAGAGAAAACTGAGTTTCAGTGAAATGAGCTTTCAGTGAAATGAAGTAGACCCATATATATATATATATATATATATACTTATATGAGGAAATTATTCTATTTTTTAAGGCTGAAAACTCGTCTCTCATAAAACAGTTTTCCTACCATTGAGGCACAATAGTTACATGCACTCATGCACTTTAATGGCACAGATTCAAAAAGAGTTTTTTTTTTTTTTTTTTGCAGATTTAAGCTGTGTTGTACTTTTTTTACTTGGGAATCATACCCCTGCTTCATACTTATGCCAACTCTGCAGCCACATAAATCTGCTCAAGTAGCATAGAGGGATAAAGCCTTGACAAAAGTGCAGATGACTCGGGTTTGATTAGCAGCTCAAGTGACTAGCGTAGTGGCAGGGAGGATTGGTATTGCCATCCTGGACAGGAGAGTGGTGACACGGGTGTCTACCATGATGATTCCTAGTAGAGGCTGAGGACATCATTTGATGGGAGGGCTGGTCAAATTAGAAGATGGAGGGTGGACATGGCTGAGCTGCTGCAGATGCAGGGCAGTATACCACAATATTCCCATCACATGTCTGCACCTCAGATGTAACCGCAAGTACTGAGAGGGAAGGAGTGGTCATGAGTAGATTAAAAGAATCCCTCTCCAGCTGAGTGACTGACAACACTGATCGTCCACCAGGATGAATTACTTAAAACATTGTGCAACAGTCTCAATCACTTCTCTTAATCTAATAAGTGTTAGCACGTGACTTGCTAGGTATCGCTTTAGGAGAAGACACAAGGTAGCAGAATAAATCACTGTCTTCACAAAACAAAAATGTTTTACTAATTATTATTTTCTGTTAAGCCAACAATGTTTTATTTATTAATATTAGGTTTAATAGTCAGTCTTGATATTATGTGGAAAATTATGACATGTTTTAATGTCCTGCATTATTCTTAGTCTTTAGCATTCCTCCATATTCTTATTTTGTTCTCACTATTTAAACTTACAGCCACATCTGGTTGAGTCATCTTAACAGTATATATATTGCCATTTTCTGGTGGTAAAAATCTATCTTTTGGAGGAGCATTGTAAAGCTGAGGCATCAAATCCTGTCATCTTGTGGAATTTTTCTGCCATTTTGATAGCATTTGAATCAAGCTATGACTAGTCCCAAGTGAAGTTAGTCTTAATTTTATAAAGATGCCTCCTGTTTCTCTTGAGTAGATGACCATCTCAAACTTCAACTGTTTATGGTATAGCTGTTGCAACACTTCTCATTTCTCTAGTATCTTGTGGACCTGAAAGATTTTCTGCTGAATGTTGCACTTGCACTATATCCACTCTGAATAACAAAGCTAAAACTCTTGTTATTTTGTCATAACAGATTTGTTTTTCAGAACTTCTTACCAAATTTCTTCCACATTTGTTACAGCTTCAGATAGATGCAACACTGCAAACATTGTCCATTACATCTAGAGCCTTCTATTCATTAACAATTGAGAAGAATATAGCCCATCATATTATAAAGGAATGTTTTAGTACTCTAGTAAAGCTAAATAACAGTGTTAACTTTTAAGTAGCAGCTGTCCAATCTTGTAGCCCAGGCAGGTATGACCCTAGCCCTGAGGAGCATCCTGCCATCACTCAGAATGATACCACAGTACAAGGACAAAATGACTGACTTCAACAATTGGCTAAGTTTCTGGTGTCATTCTAAGGGGATCCACTATCTGTCTGCTGGAGTGACATGATCGACAAACCAGGATGCTTTGCCAGAGATGGCCTGCACCTGTCGCCCTTGGGATTCCGGATACTGGCTATGGCTCTTGCCACCCCCATAGTGCATTTTTTAGACAAGGTTCAAATGACAAATTCACCACTATAACAGGTACAAGCAAGCAAAATGTGAAGGTAATGCTACTCAATGCTAGAAGTCTAAACCTCAAAATGCACTCACTCAAGGCACTCCTTAAAATGGTGAACATCGACATCTGTGCAGTGACAGAGACCTGGTTCAAGGCTCCAGAGAGCACCCCTGCATTACTATGCTATAATTTATACCACACCTTTTGACCGTCTAAACTGGACAGAAACACTAAAGGCGAATGGCGTGTCAATATTCATTAAGGATATCCACACCTCCAGGCTAGTTGCTCAGCATAATGCATCCGAGATTATCCAAGTGCAACTAACTCTGGGCAAGACCACAATCCAAATTGTAGCTTCCTACAGATCCCCCACCATGCCCCAGGATACCCACTCCTCATTTCTTGATACACTGGAAAATATTAGGGTACAACCTAACACCCTAATAATGGGAAATTTCAACTACCCCACCATTAACTGGGAAAACTACTCATGTACCAACTCTTGTGCTTAACGTTTTCTGGAATTCATAAATTCCAGCGCCTTGGATCAACTTATCCACACCCCCACAAGGGGCAGCAATATCATAGACCTGGTCATTACCAACATGGGCAACCAGTGTTCCATACCAGAGGTCAATTCCTCATTTGTCAGATTCGACCACAAGCTAATCACCTTAGACATCCCACCCCCAACCCCATTAGGGAAACCACAGTAAAAAAAAATTCCAAAACCAACTTCACTCTTCTTAAGACAGAAGTGGCAAACTTCATGACACCCATGCTGACAGACAATAGAGGTACAACTGCTGAATCCTACACAAATGCACTTTTTAAGCACATACATGAGTGCATGGATCGTGCAATCCCTAACAGAACCAAGATGCTATCCTCCAAAAAAAGGAAGCCAATCTGGTGGTCTCCTGCCATAAACAAACTCTACAACAGAAGAAAGAAACTGTTGGAAAAAAGAGTAAAATCCCATGATTGGAGGAACTCTATGGTCAGCCTCAGTAAAAAGCTGAGATCCCTCATAAAATCCTTTAAAGCTAGTTATGAAAACAAAATTGTCACTGATTCTAAAGACAACCACAAGGCATTCTATAGCTATGTCAAGAATCTCAATGGCAACACTCAAATCTGCTCTGAGTTACAGCACAATGGCACTAGATATACATAACTAACTGATATTGCCAACATCCTGGCAGATAGGTTCAGTGATAACTTTACCCCCCCCCCATCCCCTAAAGGGCCCATCTCTATACCAGAAGAATGCAAAGTTCCTGTAATCATGGTTGCACAGGTAAAAAACACACTCTCCAAAGTCAAGAACACAGCATCCATGGGACCTGACAACATCCCAGGCTGCATTCTACATGATCTACAGAATGAACTGGCACCTCATCTAAGTACCATGTTCAATCATAGCCTCACCTCGGGCTTTGTGCACACTGAATGGCACACAGCAATAGTTATCCCACTCCACAACGGGGGAGCCACCATGGACCCCAGGAACTACCACCCCATTAGCCTGATGAGCCTGGTCTGCATGTCTATGGAACGTATCATCATGGAACTTATAAAGAATGACATTGGTAATCTCCAAACTCTGGACCCTACCCAGTTCAGGTTTGTAAAAGGCAGATCATGTCTCCTAAACCTGACAGACTTCTTTGAAGTGGTCACCAAAGCTGTAGATGAGGATAAGGTGGTTCACACAGCCTATCTAGATCTCGCCAAGGCTTTCAACACCATCCCCCACTCTGGAATTATAGATAAACTCACTAAACGAGGTATAAATCCCTATGTCATAAGATGGGTTGCCAACTAGCTCACTGATACAACGCACACTGTGAAAGTAGCAGACTCCAAATCCAACTTCATACCAGAGACGAGTGGAGTACCACAGGGTTCAGTCCTGGGTCCTCTCCTGTTTGGTATCTACTTCTCTGAAGTACAGGCTAACACAGAAGGGCTTTGGCTAATGAAGTTCGTAGATGACTGCAGACGAGGAGCCATAATCAAAACTCCTAATGATGTGGACATCCTACAAAAGGGCCTCACTGAGAGAGATGTCTGGTGCCAAAGCCATGGCCTCAAGCTCAATGCCAAAAAGTGCATTGTCATCCATTTTGGTAAAAACTCTGTACCCATGAACTACCACATAGGCGGAAGTCTGTTTAACACTGAAAGTGTGATAAGAGACCTTGGGACACAGGTGGACAGTAGTCTCTCCTTTGATAATCACATTGCCACAGTAGTGAGGAAATCCTTCTATGTGGCACACCTCATTACAAAAGGTTTCTCATCCAGGAAAAAAAGAGGGCATTGTTCCCCTCTACTCGTCACTCATTAGACCCATTATAGAGTACAACACCCCTTTTGTTATGTACCTCACAAGACATCTACAACAACTGGAAAGGCCACAGAAATACCTCACAAAGAGGATTACTGGCCTCAAACAGATGCCCTATGCAGACCATCAAAAGAAACTCCAGCTTTACTCTGTCGCATATCGCCTACTCAGAGGCGATCTCTGCCTAACATACAAAGCTATGTCAAACCCAGAGCTGTTGGACATGCTCCACTTAAAGAAATCCCAATCCCGCTGAGCTACACACTCAAGGGACCTAAATGTTGTCACCACAATAAACAGAACATGCTGGAGGGATAGATTCCTGTCCCAGAGACTTCTCAAACTCTGGAACAAACTACCTTTCTATATCAAACAAAGCTCCTCATTAGCACTCTTCAAGAAAAATCTTGATGATTGGATGGGAGATAGGAAATTCACCCTGGAGATCACTTCTGTGGCTCTGCTCGATGGGGGCACAGGAAAATAATTTTCTTGGGTGTCGAAAGCCAGGGTACCATTTGGATAAGCTTATATAGGTCCTAGGGCCAATAGCCTAGTACCTACCTAATAACCTATGAACCTATGAACACTCTCATTATATTCTTAATAGTTTAATTGGCTCATTCCTCTTGACAATTTGATTGTGGCTATCTCATAGTAAAGTACTTAACTCATATTCTTCTACATATTAATGACACTGAACTCACAGACTGTGGCAATTATCTAAGATAACAATTGCTATGTCTGTAGTATATTATTTTAAGAGATGTTATGACAGACCTCACTTTTGTATGCTTTGGGCAGAAATTCACACAGATCAGAAAATGTCGCACATTAAACTAAAGCAAGTCAGTTGTAAGTTTGTTCTATATCCCTTCTGGCATCTGTTGTAGAATCATCCTTTTTTTGTATTACTTTTGTGAAGCATGTTGCAACCCTGAAAATTAATCACAATCACCTCTATCATCTTCTGAGATATCCATGGCAAAACCAGAGAAAATCTCATGATTTTTCCTTACATTTCAAAATTCAAAATGCATTTTCTGTATTCCCTTCATTAATTTGCCTCAAAGTGGTTTAGGCACAATTACTTAGGTCTATAATATACATCAAAATGTTGTAATATCGAACACCAGATGGTTGACCCGTATTCATCTAAATGCATTTACGCGATTCGATGAATACTTCCAGGGCAAAGCTGTAGTTGGTCAACTACATGGTGTTGCCCTTTTCTACTCTGTTGTGCAATCTTGGAGTTGGAATATTTAGTTAGGTGGGTTGTGGGGGGGGCACATCCCCCCATGTTGGGGGGTGTGGAGGGCAAAGCCCCTCACATGGGTGGGTTTGTTTTAGGTTAGGTTAGGTACGCTGGATTGTGGGGCAAGTGTTTTTTTGCACTGTAAATATTCATCAATTCGGGTAAATGTGTTTGGATGAATATGTGTCAATGTTTAGGTGTTTGATATTATGACGTTTCGACATTGTGATATAGACCCCAATTACTTTATTTGCCTTGGACATCGGATACAATATGCAGTCGATTTAAATACAATATGGATATCACATACATCTTTGTTCTGTAATGTTCCTGTTTTTCTCTGGCAGTCTCCTCTACTGTATGAAAAGCGTTCGGCACAAACAAGAAAAAATAAATCCAGCGAGACCAGAACGCAACTCGCTGCCACTCGTAACAATAATGCCAACAGCAAATTATGCCAACAGCAAATGATGTAACAAATTATGTTGCCAACTGCAAATTCCAACACCACAATGTAAAAAAGTAAATTTAATATAACAAGGTTAAGCGCTTTCACTCGCATATAGCAAGCTTCATTAGAACAGTGATACAAGTAATGAAAACCATTTAAATAGCCATGTTTGGCGCCAAATTTTCTTAAAGCTGTATACATATAATACCTAACCTATCCACATATATTTTCATTAAAAAATGCTTAAAAATACATATTTATGTTCCAATAACAATAAGTTACCAATATCATACACATTTAATAACTTAAAATAAACAATTGTAACTAAAATTCTCTATTAGTAAATGTTTTAACTATCTAACTCCAATATAGGTTTTACAGAAATAAATTCATTCAATCCTGGTGGTGTCATAGCATCAGTTAATAGTTGCCACCAAAATTCTCTATAAGCCAAAAATTTCTTGATGTTGCCACCTCTAGGATTCATTGTAACAATTTCTAATATACCAAATCTAAAACTATGTTCATCACCCTGATTCATTATATGCTTGTAAAGTGCAATTTTTGTGTCCTTAGTCCTAATACTATATAAATGTGAATAAATTATTTTTTTAAATTTTCTCTCTGTCTTTCCTATATAAAAGGATGGACATGACATACATTCAGCAAGGTAAACAAGCATATTAGTATTACAATTACCATGTTTGAAATTAATTTTAGTTTTATTAATGTTATTCAAAATAGTATATTTCTCCTCATTTATCGCAAAGCATTGATGACATGCTCCGCATTTAACAGTATGTCCAAGTTCCCTACTCATACCCTTTGTACTATGTTCCAGTAATTTTTTTTAATTACTACCCATTTTGTACACAAATAAAGGATTAGAACCTAAAGTATCAGTAGTTTCCTGATCTGTTAAAAAAATATGCCAATTCCTAACACTGAAAGTGTGATAAGAGACCTTGGGACACAGGTGGACAGTAGTCTCTCTTTTGATAATCACATTGCCACAGTAGTGAGGAAATCCTTCTATGTGGCACACCTCATTACAAAAGGTTTCTCATCCAGGAAAAAAAAGAGGGCATTGTTCCCCTCTACTCGTCACTCATTAGACCCATTATAGAGTACAACACCCCTTTTGTTATGTACCTCACAAGACATCTACAACAACTGGAAAGGCCACAGAAATACCTCACAAAGAGGATTACTTGCCTCAAACAGATGCCCTATGCAGACCGTCTAAAGAAACTCCAGCTTTACTCTGTCGCATATCGCCTACTCAGAGGCGATCTCTGCCTAACATACAAAGCTATGTCAAACCCAGAGCTGTTGGACATGCTTCACTTAAAGAAATCCCAATCCCGCTGAGCTACATGCTCTAGGGACCTAAACCTTGTCACCACAATAAACAGAACATGCTGGAGGGATAGATTCCTGTCACAGAGAATTCTCATACTCTGGAACAAACTACCTATCTATATCGAACAAAGCTCCTCATTAGCACTCTTCAAGAAAAATCTTGATGATTGGATGGGAGATAGGAAATTCACCCTGGAGATCACTTCTGTGGCTTTGCTCGATGGGGGCACAGGAAAATAATTTTCTTGGGTGTCGAAAGCCAGGGTACCATTTGGATAGGCTTATATAGGTCCTAGGGCCAATAGCCTAGTACCTACCTAATAACCTATGAATCTATGAACACTCTCATTATATTCTTAATAGTTTCATTGGCTCATTCCTCTTGACAATTTGATTGTGGATATCTCATAGTAAAATACTTAACTCATATTCTTCTACATATTAATGACATTGAACTCACAGACTGTGGCAATTATCTAAGATAACAATTGCTATGTCTGTAGTACATTATTTTAAGAGATGTTATGACAGACCTCACTTCTGTATGCTTTGGGTAGAAATTCACACAGATCAGAAAATGTTGCACATTAAACTAAAACAAGTCAGTTGTAAGTTTGTTCTATATCCCTTCTGGCATCTGTTGTAGAATCATCCTTTTTTGTATTACTTTTGTGAAGCATGTTGCACCCCTCAAAATTAATCAAAATCACCTCTATCATCTTCTGAGATATCCCTGGCAAAGCCAGAGAAAATCTCAGGATTTTTCCGTACATTTCACATTTCAAAATGCATTTTCTGTATTCCCTTCATTAATTTGCCTCAAAGTGGTTTAGGCACAATTACTTAGGTCTATATTATAACATCAAAACGTTGTAATATCGAACACCAGATGGTCGACCCATATTCATCGAAATGCATTTACACGATTCAATGAATACTTCCAGGGCAAAGCTGTAGTTGGTCAACTACATGGCGTTGCCCTTTTCTATGCTATTGTGCAATCTTGGAGTTGGAATATTTAGTTAGGTGAGGTGTGGGGGCTCACATCCCCCCCATGTTGGGGGGGTGTGGCGGGCAAAGCCCCTCACATGGGTGGGTTTGCTTTAGGTTAGGTTAGGTTAGTTACGCTGGATTGTGGGGCAAGTGTTTCTTTGCTCTGTAAATATTCATCAATTTGTGTAAATGTGTTTGGATGAATATGTGTCAATGTTTACGTGTTTGATATTATGATGTTTCGACATTGTGATATAGACCCAATTACTTTATTTGCCTTGGACATCGGATACAATATGCAGTCAATTTAAATACAATACGGATATCACATACATCTTTGTTCTGTAATGTTCCTGTTTTTCTCTGGCAGTCTCCCCTATTGTATGAAAAGAGAAAGTTATTTTAGACTCCCAAATCTAATTATTTGTTATTTGCACTGCTGGTACTTTAACAATCCATGGTGGTGGTGCTGCAGTACCGTTGTCGCCTCACATTAAGACACTGACAGGTTTGACTCCCAGCTAGAGCGTCTTCTGTGTGGAGACATGCGTGAATGGGTGTACCTTCATTGAAGGTTTGTGTTAGGGCTGGCAACTCAGCACATAAAAATCAACTGCCAATCATTAGCGGATTGGAGTTCCGCTGTGGCGACCCCTAACCGGGAAAAGCCGAAAGACACAACAACAACTGCTGGTACTTTGACAGGTTGCTTGTGTGAATAATGCCTCAAGCTCATTCTTTCCTTCCACAGTTGGTTTGTTCATCACTAAGAACCTGGCAGTCCTTCTGTCATCAGATTCTTAAAGATGTTCTTACTCATGGCAACCAGGGAGGGGTTAAAGTTATAGCACATTCTCAATATGTTAGGAATATATACTTAAAGTTTGGGGTTCTTATGTGGTCTCCACAGGGAGCGATGGAGTGTTCATTTCAGCAATTGGTATATATTGACAGGCTCTCTAACTTCTCTGTATGCCTTCTGTTTAGAATCCGGGTGTAAGAATAGGGATTCAGATCTCATTTATTTATTTATTTAACATTTGCTGACCAGGAAAGTCCGACTAGGACACAGCCTATTTTCAGCAGAGGCCCAGGGAGAAACACCCCAAGTGCATGTCTTTTGAGTGTGGGAGGAAATTGGAGTACCCGGAGGAAACCCAGACAAATGAAGGGAGGACATGCAGACTCTCCAAAGAAGGCACCCCAACTGAGAACTGAACTGGAAGACCTCTTCCTGTGAGGCAACAACGTTAGCTGCCGCACCACTGTGCTGCCCATCTCATGTCTCTACTAAACAATGGTGAGCATAGATCATTCCCAAACTTACTATGGATACTTTTGATGTTCAACTCTGTTTTCAGTGTTACTGGCTGCAGCAGTTCTTTAAGGGAAAAAAAATCAGATGTTATACAGCTGTATCTCCTTTACTACTGTTTTGTATTATAAAGCTTATTTTGAGACATGCTGGATATGATAGTTGTATTTATGGACTGTATGAGCTGATAAATGATAGTAAAACTGATGATTTGTCTGGGGTAACTGGAGCTTACAAAGGAGAATTAGAGGAATTCTGTATCACTGTAAAAGAAAAAAACAGCTTGACAGCAGTCTTTGTAAGTAATCATTATATAGTTACTGCTTCTAGCTGACACTGTTTTACTTGTAAGTATATTTTCTCTGAGAAAGAAGGACATTTTAATCCTGTTACACTAGCATCATGCTGGAGGTGCCAGAATGAACAGGTAGACAAATGTTAGCATGTTTTCAGTTGCTGTCAAGTACTTTAAACTTTTTGGAAGTGAATAGGTGCTGCATTTTGAAAAGACCCTAAAATAAAGTTATATAAAAAGGGCTACCTTAGCCGACCATGTCTGATTCCACAGATAATTATCTATAAACTGAATATTCCATGGCACCATACTCACACTTCTGGGTTTTGTTTCTCTAAGTTTTGTCAAAAACATATATTACCTCATGGACCCCTTGATTTCTGTCAAAAATAAATACCTGATGCATATGGTAGATTCTTCTTACGCTTGCGATAGGCCAAACATTTGCTTTTAAGACAGCACATTCATCTTATTTTTCTGCTTAAAACAATAAAGACTTGTCAAGTGTATGTTGGTATGCATATATTTCAGATGTATAGAAGCTTGCTACCATATCAGGGGGTGCAGAGGATTTGCCCTAGCAAAAAAAAACAAAACGAAAAAAATAATAAAAAATTGCAATATTGGGCATGTCAATACCTTGGCTAGTGACCTCCCAAGGTTTTAAAGACCTAGACTGTTTCCTTGTGTATAATGAGTACACAATACACTGGACACGTTCAGGCATCTCTACAAGGCCACTCACAATAAAGTATAACTCCAAATGTTGAATCCAGAACTTGCAGTTTTAAGAAAGGACTCTGTAGTTTTAGAAATATTGGTGATCATCATTTCAAGCCAAGTTCACTCTGGCACAAATATAAGATATGAGAGAAAGAGACAGAGAGGGGAGGGGATTCTTTATTAGAATTTATGATAAACAAATATGTAAAATATGTTAAAATTATGAAAACAAGGCTAACAGCAGAGTACAAACGGGATGTCTTACTGCTGAAAATCTTGTTCAGTCTTACCATCTTATAGAAGACTTAGAATCATGTCACATCAGGGGCTGGATTGTGAAAAACCTACAGAAGCTATTGATGGACATTGCAGCATGCTGAAGGAAGACTTCAGAGCACCTGCTGAGGAAGCAATTTCAGAAGGCATGGTTTCTCCCTGGGCCTCTGCTGAAAATTAGCTTCATTCCAAGTCAGACTTTCCCAGTAAACAAATGATAAATAAATAAATAAAAATAAAGGTAGTTTGAATGCTTAACTACTCAGCATAGCATAATTATGGACTCCATGCACTCCCATCCGATTCCAAAGTACATTATGTACACTCAACACAACTTAAGTGTGACAAACTGCCACTCAAGAGTCTGTTTCTGAAATCCTTGGCATATGCTTTACAGACCTCAAGGAATAAAAATGAATACTATGGATTTTTCCAAATTCTGCAGCAAGACAGAAAAATTAAAAATACAACCTGCAGTGTTACAAGCCACAAATACAGATGTGGTTGTGCCAACTAAAAGGCAGCCAGCTATGGTAAGAGTAAGGCTGCAACTAATCCATTTGTCAGACCTGCAAATAATCAACAGCTGAACAAATTGTGCAGGCTGCCTGATACATGTGTGCCCCACACATGTCTGTGCAGACCCTGCAAGGAAGCCCCATTCCCCTTGAAACCAAAGTGTGTCTTAGACTGGGTGTACTTGCATCTGAGACATTCCAGAAGCACAGGAGTATGCTGTGTGAGTGTCACAGACAGCTGCCAGCCATATCCTGGCAAAATTCCTGGAAGCAATGTGCAGCAATGTGGATGACTGCATACACTTTTCATCAACCTTTATAGAGCAAAGAACTGTAATGCTCAATTTTTACAGCATCACAAACGTCCTCCATGTAGTCAGTGCAACAGATTGCACACATGTACCTATCAAAACATCAGTACATCCTTAAGCAGACAGATACATAAACAGAAAGGGCTGGCCATTCATCAGCTGTCAGTCTGTTTGTGCAGTAGATGGCAGCATAACAAACATCATTGCAACACACAATGGAAGTGTTCATGATGCTGCAATATGGAGAAAAAGTGAACTGAGGGTTGCAATCCAGCAAGGTGAAGTATCTGAGGAAATACAGCAGATGGTGGCATAACAAACATTACGACAACGTACCTTGGAAGCTTCCATGATGCTGAAATATAGAGGGAAAGTGGACTGAGGGCTGCATTCCGGCAAGCTGAAGTACCTGAAAAACTACTACTAGGTATGTACAGGAACACAGGTTGTAAACTAAGGATACCCCTCACAACAATATTCATGCTGCTATGGTTATCCTCTTGAGCCATGGCTAATGACGCCATTCCATGAACCATCCAACTTTGCACAGAAAGCCTGCAATAGAACACATGCAACAACAAGAAACTCCATAGAGCTTGTGTTCGGTGTACTGAAAGTTAGGTTCAGATGTCTGTACATGTCCAGACATGCATGGCAATACACACCTGAGAAGGCAGCAGAGATGATAGCATTGTGTGCCATGCTGCACAACATGCTAACTAGTGCACATGGCAGTATTCCAGCTGCAGGTGTGGGTGAACTACCTCAAGAAATCAAAATGTCTGAAGAGGACATCCCTTAGGTATCAGAAGAGGAACAGGAGGATGTAGGGAGCAGAAGACACAGGCATATGCAATGTAGGGTGCAACCACAAGTGCAGGCTCAGGCAACACAGCAGCATCTGTCCCACAACTTTGAGTCATACTAAGCCACACATACATGAGCACATAGATTAAACACTGATGTTCACATATTGCCCCACCACAGCAGCACAGATTGTCTCTAATGGCAATTACTCACTAGATGTACACACTGAGCATCAGATATAACACCGCAATCATAACATATAACATTATGAACATATGTAAATCTATCACAACAAGGATAATCAACTCAGGGCACAGCTGACACAGTTTTGCATGGACACTCAGATTGTTATATCAGTGTATGGAAAACAATAAGGGACACACATTAGAGCAACACATTCTTATCTCTACAAAATAATAACATGAAAGAAAGAAACAACACAGAACATAATGCAGAACATGTAATATCTCCAGAAATATATATCATAGTAACTTAAATGTAACACATAGAGTCAGCTATGTTTATGAAACTGTTGGCCGCACTCTAATGTAATCTTGGGTGACCACAGTAATGGCTCATACCATGGTCTACTCAGCCCCTACCATGTACAGAAACACTTGGCTCTGATTGCTCCACAGAGGAGATTGTTGGGATGGCAACAATATGTTGAGGTGAAGGAGCATGGCTACGAGTAGAAGGTCTTGTTATGACTGTCTTGACCACAACAGATGGGTCAGCAGTGGAAGTGTGTGCATGTTGGATCATGGACACTGATGCTTAATGGGCAGTGGTGGTTCTGCTGAGAGGCATCCTGCTCTTCCATGTTGCAATCAGCTAAGCACTGTCAGATCATGCAGAACTCTGCTTGTACTACAGCACTGCTGTTGTACTATAGAGGCCAGGGTTTCTAAAAACTGTGCCACAGCTAGCATACTATCATTTTGAGCAACCAATGATGCCATTACCTCATTGTGTTTGTGCTCCTGTCCTTTATGCAGCGCACTCGGCTGGTGTGCAACATGATCTGTAGCACAGGCAAGTGCATGGATGTCTGATCCATGAGATTGCTTGGAGCATTCATTTGCCTGTAGCAGTAGACTGACACTCTCTGTTGCCTGGCCATCCACATCATCTGCACACTTATGTCTACTGCAATGCCCGGTTTCACAGTGTTATGAGGAACTGACAACATCAGCAGCAGGCTCATCTTGGATTGGTGGTTCAATGGCCTCATCCTGTTCAACAGCCAGTCAAATCATGATCACTGGATGGGCCAATAGAAGATACTGATATTTGATGTGCCTAAACAAGAGACAAGTGACACAGATTCGGACAATGTGCTTACATCACATGCTGGATATCATCAAAGACATATGACGTTTATATCTCACTAAAATGTTACAAATAATAATGACTTTGGATGATGTCTTCTGTATGTATGTTTCATGGAATCTACATAACACGGAGTATATAGTTAGGTTACATATCCAACATACATGGCATATGTGAGGAATACTAACAAAATACATACCTGGCAATTCCTCCTGGGAAGATGGTGCTTTTGAAGGGGGATGAACTTCAACTACTGTAGTGAAAAAATCATCATTATTGATCACATTATTGCCACCATTAATCATTTGAACACAGTTAAAACATTCAGAAGGCTTAACATGCAGATACCACTTGTTTGTGCAGTTGATGAGGTTGATGCAATCTGGTATATGAATGGGATGAAGGACACAATATTAATGGAGGATAGCAACAGGAATGAGAACAATGGCATGTATGAAAGATGGGTACTATCATGTCACTGGCAGACTCCTGCTGTTGACAGGTTGTGGGTTGTGCTGTGGATCTTGCAGTGGGAAAGTAAAGAGAAAAACAACCAAATCACATATTAAACCAAAACAGTACTGACAGCATCACATATACAACACAGTAACAGTGGTTGCAGATACTCATGTGATGGATGTTGTACCCATAGGCAGGTGGCCCTTTGTTGAAAACTGGTCTGTATGAACTTGAACCTGAACAGCTTGGGCCATCACTGGATGTACCTGTAGTGTACAATGTAAAGGAAATCACAATATAACAGTAAACAGTATTGCCAGGAAATGAGGCTGAGGCAATAACAGGCAGTAGCCACAGTAAGACAGTATGGAGACATTCACCTGCCATTCCCTGGTGTTGTCCTGAAGTAGATGGAGCTGTGAATATTAATGCAGACAGAATTACATATGTTGGTTGTACTGTGCCATCTGCCCTGCAGTTGTATGACAACATGTCATTTAACTTAAATTTATCAGCAGCATCGGCCTGTTTGAATCTGTGTACATGGCTCAAATCTGCTGCTACTGTAAATCAAAAGTGACAATGAATGAATATACATGCTACAATAATAATATGCAGTGATTTACTCTATACTCAGCCATGTCAAGGAAAGAAAGACATGTATGTTCAGTCTGTAACTCCAGCATCTATACCACCCCAGGGTATGTGCTGCTCATCTATTGCTTTATGTCATAAGGTCAGAAATATTGTGATGTCCTCAGGACGATTAATGGTGGTTCTCCACCGGTGGCATCCCTTCATCTGTCATATCATCTTAATCTTAATCATGTGTGGTATGTGCCAGTTATCTGTTGGCTGCATGGAGGATCGTGTCTGAGCAGCATCAACAGACATCACAGGATCTGTTATGACCTCCAATCACATTTATCATGCTAGGGAGGTCAGTCCAGATTTCATTTCTCCAAATTGCATTACCAGAATGGCCAAGCAGTCTCAGTATATGCTATCGGAGATCATCGAGTATGATGTCATTTTCCTCTGGGGAGAAATTGTCATCCTTGGCATGGTTGGAAATTTGAAAGACAGTGATATGCACATGATCATATTCCTGTGAGAGCCCAGTTATGCAGACAATTCTGTAGACAGTATATGCCAGCATAAACAGTATACATTCCTGTCCAATGCAAAAGTCTGTAAGACACTGTGACAAATACTAATGTGACATATAAGAAGTAAGAACGATGCCTGCATACAAACCAGTTGTAAAATAAACATAATTTTAGATATCTTTAGAGTTTGTGTGTAGGAATAGACCCTTCACAATACATACACGTTGAATGGAGGTCCAAATACAACAGCATCATATCATAGGAGTCTGCATGCATTTTACATGAAAGTATTACACAAACTAACAATTGAACAACTTACAGAAAATGCCAGAAAACCTCAGAATCCATAGTCAGTCCACTGACTGTATGAAATATCCATATCAGCAACAGAACATATTATTAATACTTTGGTTAAGAAACATGAATGAAGAAGTATCTACAACATCAAACGAACATAGTGCATATGGAGTATCCATAGGTTTCACCAGTTACACCAGAGTATAGGGAATTACCAGAAAGAAATGTGGATGATACCAAAATCTGTCTGCATGCTCTGTTCACATTTACATTTACAAGGTAAATCTCTCTGTACAACTGCATATAGGAATGAAATAAATTAATGAAAATAGCAACAACTGGATGCATGACTGTCACTCAAACATCAGTGCTTTACAACAAGTTTTGTTAAAGTATACTTAAAAAAGATACCTTTGAAAATGATTAACTTTAGCAAATGTAAAATTCACCAAAACAGAAATGCTACAACTTGCCAGTGTACCTCTCGCTCTAATCACTCAAAGTTGGTGTCTTCACCCAATGACCACTCAACTTTAAGTACTATTTGTGCCGTGTATAATTAATGAGGTTCATTAAAAGCTTTTGAAATCACATTTGTACACCTCTGTGTAAATTGGCTACATGTAGCTTAACAGAGAGATGTACTGTGTAAATACCCAATGTATTAATAAATGGTACCATGTGTGGTATGTGCCAGTTATCTTCTAATGATCTGATTGCATGACATCAGCACCACTTTCAAATATTGATTTTGATACATTTACAAATTAGACCATTGCTACCTGCAAACTGAGTAGAACCTCAGTGAACATTTTTTTTTTTTATTTTGCATTTAACTGACATTTTCCATTGGATGATCAAGATGGCTACTTCAATGAGGCTGAGACGTGTCCATGCTCCAAAATTAACAGAGGAGGAGACCACATAGGTGCTGACCATGTACACTGGAGTGGAGTATCGTGTGAGAACCAGGCCAAAGAAATTTGTGTTGATAGACATCTGGAACCAGATTGCAAGGGAGCACTGAAGAAATACAGAGATTTACCATACTGGAGTGTAGGTTCACCACTGCTATGATGGCCTGCATCAGAGTGATGAGGAGGAACTTCGTCGGAGGGTCACTGAGATGTGGAGACAGGCTGTGTATTCCCACAATGAATGTGACTATCCTACAAATATTTGAGCATTCCTACAAAATGTAGAGATATATCTTTGGTCTATATATATATATATATATATATATATATATATATATATATATATATATATATATATATATATATATATATATATATATATATATATATATATATATATATATATATATCAGGGAGATGTTTTTATAACCAAGTAGCTGTTGTGACAATTACCTCATGGGGATAATTAAGTGAACGTGGTATCTACTGTCTTTATAAATGTGTGTTCGATTCCCATGCAGTTCATGTTTTCAATAATGTTTATTATATATATATAATTATAAACTTTGTAGATGGACATATGCGTTACAACATATAACAACATCATTTCACACATCCACTATCCTCATACATCACTGACTCCTATAGCGGTTAAGCTGCCACTCCTCTGGAGTAAACTCCCAATTCAAATGAGGCAGAGCTCCTCAATAACCCTATTCAAGTGCAACCTAGACAGTTGGATGGGAGACCCTAAATTCATCCCTGGGATGGTACCTTATTCCCTCATGGACAGGGGCAGTCTGTGCTGATCATAACTCCCTCTGTGTATAATGACCATCTAACCAAGGTCAGTTTGGGGAATACTGGCATAACATGGCTAGGCTTAAAAAGGCCCTAGGGCCATTAGGCTATGAACCTATAAACCTATATTCTCAATTATTTAATCCAAAAGGATTCCCTGTTTGACTGTTTACACATATGTTTTCATTTATGTATTGATTACCATTATTTCTTTAAAATAAAAGGTCAAACAACTGTTTGAAGTTTCCATATTCATCCATTATTTGCAGGAATTAAAGAAAAGACCAGCAGTATCTTAGTCTTTAAAAGAAGCACCTCCTGCATGTTATTGTGGCTTGTAAGGAAACAGAACAACATGCCTGCCATTTTTGGCATGCTGTGGGCTCCAATCCACATAGAGGAAATATCTGACATTGTTATCTTGGTTGACTTCATACACTGCACTTATGTAGAGAAGCATTTTCCACTTATTGATATTAACGTTTATTCTGTACATAGTTCTGAATAATTGGGTGAAGTCATCAAATTCCTACAAATATGCCCATAATCTGTAGCGCTCTATCAACAGATCCTTAATGCAGGGTTAGGAAAGCTTGATATAGACTGTTATATGTCTGACAAATGTTTTTCAATATGGTTTTAATTTTAAAAGTGCTATTAAGTAATATTTTGTTGTTAATTATTAAATTCAATTCAATGACAACATCATCCTTATTGTTTGAGGAAATGGGATGGCCAGACTTAAAGTCGAAATTCAGAACAGGGAAGATGTGTGTATCTGCTTTGTGATTTGCACTTTAGCAAGAAATATCTTAGTGCTACTGTGCCTCTCATGTACAGCAACTTGTATTGTTCTGTTAATAGAAGCTGTATGACAGCTGACATTGTCCCACTGTCTGACAAGTGTATATTTTCCATTACTGCTAATGTTTCTGATCACAGTGCTGACATGAATTAATTTTTGCAATCTATTTACCTACATACCCAACACATGTTCATTTGAAATCCTAAGCCAGGATCTGTATTAGTAGACCATCCTCCATCCAGGTGATATCATAACACCAACCCCAGGATTTAATAAACTCTTTGTAGGCACCAAGTAGAGCCTACACAGAATGTATCTATGTACATGGCCATGGTCCCCCTCTGCAGCATGCCATGCACACTAATGATGGCGTGCTGCCGAGGGAGAGATGAGGAACACTGATAGTGAATCAGTGTTGTATGTTGTTTTATTTATTTATTTTTTAAATGCATGTTTGCATGGCTCGGATTGCAGCAATGCCAAGCTGTGCTTACATGTTGACAGCTGACACCTGCCAGACATCTAAAAATAGAAACCAGATGTAATTAATAAGCATAATAACATTTTATGTGTCTTATTTATTTTTTTATTTGGTGTTTGTGCAGCACGGAGCTCATACATACATGGCAGACACCTGACAGACATCTAAAAATAGAAACTGGATGGAATTAATTAATTATTTAACGGCATGTTTAAGCATGTTTGCGTGGTGTGGCATGTTGCTCAGCACTGCTAACAGGTAGCTCAATGGTATATGTGAGGGTATAACAGATTTCTTAATATCCATGTAGCTAAATTGTTAGAGTTATGGCTGTATGTGTAGTAAGCCCAGGGTCCATATACATTGTAGTCAGAACTTGTCTGTATGTTTGTTGTACACTTTATGGATAAAATTTCAAAATATGGCTCCACTGTGTTCTGTGCAACTGTGCTTAAACCTAAGCACTGCATAAACATGGTAAAGGTTGCCAAAGTTTGAGCGATGCTCAACTTCAATAAAACCATGATTATGCATACTTGCTGCAGCTAAGAGGGCTCACAATGTTGAGTCTCTTGCCAGGAACATAGCTAGGTTGCGCCATAAGCATGGTGAGTATGGCTGTATTATGCTAACTGTATTGCAATAAACAAGAAAGAGTAAAGCATTAAGTGCAGTAAAGTATATACAATAAATTCTGTACTGCAATAAAGCTGGAATTAGAGCTGTAGCACAATAAATGTGGAATTAGAGCTGTACTGCAATAAATGAATAATAACAACTGTAGTTCAATAAAAGCAAGAAACAATACAAATAACAGCAAGAAAAATGGTGTACATCAGAATTGTATTGTTATAACCTTTGCAGATTCATGCAGAGCTATATGCATTGAGTCTGTAAGGTAAGGTTGCTGCAGTCAAGTATAACACTGTAATAGTGTAGAATACAAATCTAATGGCTGAAAACTGTATTGCTTAACTCATAGTACTGTTCAAGGCTTTCTCTAGGCCAATACCAGTCACATAATACTCTGTCTTCCGCACATGTCAGGTAAAAAAGGTATATGAGTGAGGTAGCCCACTCCACGGCCAGATATTATTTGTGTGGACTTCACAGATATTGGAGATCAATAACAATAATGTGTTCACCTGTAGTGTTGAAAGTGAAATAAAGCCATAGTAATATATGCAGTATGGTTGTATACCATGCATGTGTGTTCTAGTGGCACTGCAGTCTAATAAAACACTGTAACAGTATTAGAATGTTAGAGGAAAGTCCTGTAATTTGTATTGCACAATTCATAGTATGTTTCCAGGTGGTCTCCAGGTAAGTATCAGTTATCCTGTAGGCAGCAGTGCCTCAGTAGCTCAGTCTGTTAAATTCTTTGTACATTGTACATTTTGCCACACACTGTCTTGGGTTCAAATCCAGTGCTATGTAGCACTACATTTTCAGTACCAGCCACGTAATGCTCACAGTTTCTCTCTCCCCCGAGAACACAAAACTGTGATGGTGAGTTATCCCATATTATGTGCATATATTGTGTTTAGATCTCACAGAATGTTACACTCAATATCAGGAATATGTGCATCAGCATTGTTGATTTAGAAATAAAACTGTAATCACAGTATGGCTGTATGTCTTGCTTGTCTGTACTATGCTGCTGCATTCAATTAATAAAGTATTTGCAGATGTCTCCTGCAGTCACAGCTAGTGGGTTCTGCTCCCATGCCTGCCAACTACACCTTGACAGCTGTCTAGTTTAATTACTGTACACAAACATGCCTCTCAAGTGTCATGATTTCTCGTAATGTAATTAGAACTGACTAATCCGTCTGTCACATTTACCAGATAAACTATTGCCTGGAATGCAATATATTACCAAATCCATTTACCGAACACCCTCGTAGTTATATAAGTCCACATTATGTGAAACCATTCTGAGTAGCTTTTGTACCTGAATTTGTTAGTACTTGGCCCTTATTGTCCCATGCTGTCAGCTTGAGAGGTATGTACATGCTACAACAGCTATAGGAGAATTGTATTCACTGTAATCACAGCTGTCAGTACACACCTGTAGAAGTATGTATGGCCAATGTTGTCAGGGATATCATCTGCAATGAAAGTAATGAAATGTTTTTCTCTCTCTCTCCCCACCCCTTATCTTAATTTATTCATTATTGTAATGTATTATTATGATTCAATATTGACATATTTTGTTAAGCTAACTATATTTTTGAAAATGTGGTTGATTATTGTTATGTTTTGTAATGATTTAATATTAACATAATTTGTTTATCTATATTTTGGAAAATGTGGTTGATTATTGTTATGTTTTATTATGATTCAATATTAACATATTTTGTTAAACTGTTTTGCTTGCCGTATAATTTACTTCACACTGGCATGCAGTTACCATACTCACTGTTATGTTACATTATGTTGTGTTGCACATAATATATATTAATATGTATTTGGATTAATAAATATGATGTTCCATTCTGTTAATACTAAGAATGGCATGGTTGTTACTAACTGTAACATATTGCTTTATCTCATGTACTACAGCACTTAAGATAGACTAGTTCTGGCTGATCCGCCTACCTTGCCTCACCTGGCCATGGCAGTGGGTCCCAGCATGTCTGGGACTCAGAACAGTGGTGCTTCCTCTGCTGCCCCTGCACTACCTGTGACATTGGGTAGTACTGCCCCAGGAGAAGGGGCCCAGTCCACCTCTAGGAGCAGTGGCAGAGGGAAAGTAATCACCCGTGATGAGCTACTGGTCCTGGTGCACAGGATAATCCACTGTGGCTATGACTCAATGCCTGCGCCAGATTGAGGGCATGCTGGCTGTACTGGTGGAGCAGTGTCGCCTTGTTGCCCAGCCTTCAGCACAGCCACCCTCGAGGGCAGTAAAGTAAAGAAGCAGTGCCAATGGTCCCATGGATGGGGACTTGAGGCATGCTGCTGCAGTCTGGAGGCTTATGGGACTCGGATTCCAGAACACCCTCCCTATCAAAGGTATTCATCCCTCTCATGTGTCACACACTGCTCATGTCTGCTGTATTGTCTGTCTTGTCTGTCTTGTCTGTTTGCAAATGCATCCTCACCTACCCAACTTACCTCCCCCCATGTGCCTATGTCCCTTCCCCAACATTCCACTCTCACCTTAAAAAAGAAAATGGCCACCTATCCCAAAAATAAATATCATCCCATACATAGCTATCCATTTCGTACAAGTGTCCACTGGATACACATAATTTGGTCTAATTGGCTTGACAATGCACTTATATTGTCCTCATCCCGCTCTCTGGGGTTTGAGAATCCAAATTCATGTACAAATCTGTCAAAGTGGATAGTTGTTTCTGTACAAGAAATGGACAGCTATGGTTCTTTCGTACACCCTTCCTGCACATCCCTCCCTGCCTTTCAATATGTTTTTCCCGACTTGCTCCCATTTCACCACTTTCCTATCACCCCTTTTTTCTTTTCTTTATATTTTTAGTGAGGAGCTCCGTGTTGCACCATGTCATGCAGCTTCGCTTAGCTCAGCTAAATAGAGGTATAATGAGTATATGTGTTTTTAACATTGTAAGTCACATGTACAAAATAAACACCTCTGTCATGTTTCAAACTCAAGACCATCACACCTGCAGCATACTGCATTAACCCGAGATAGCACACAACTCTTAATTAAAAGAGGTGGTTTAAACAAAAGATAGTAATTGCCAATTACAGTCATTACGCATGTTTCAGTGGAGCTGCACATCATGCCTAACTGTTCAAACTGTAATAAACAGTAATGGAAAAAATGGGAGTGTACCTTGGATTATGGTACAATGGTACACCACCAGACTGCCAAACACATAATAATGGATTTAACTGAGGCCTGTGATAGGAGGTAAATCTGCCCTTTTATCATGTAGAAAATCACCTGCTAAAGCATTCATGGAAAAATACATGTTCAACTGGGACTCTGGTGCAGAAATACATCCATATAAAGCCATGCGCATACTGATGGATGGAGAAAATGTTTGTCATAGCCTATATGTGTGCACATATATCTTGCAAGTACACCTGCTGTAGCAGTGACTAAATAGCTCAGTCTGTTAAATGACTTGTATATTGTACATTTTGCCATACACAGTCCTGATTTCAAATCCATTGTTGTACTGCATTTTGCCACACACAGTCCTGGTTTCAAATCCAGTGTTGTACTGCATTTAAATTACATTATTGTGAAGACAGCAATTAATGGATTACTAATACCCTCTTTATCCACACAAAGCATTGCAAACTAAATAATCACTTATCAGTCCATGACGTCACAGGCCTGCAGGTAGGGACACACCTCACATATCCATACAGCAGTACTATATGTCACCTAGTACTCTGTTATTGACACAGTTGACTAACATCTATATCTTAAACACACGGGTTGGGAGGGTGGCCTAATGGTTAAGGTGTTTGCCTTACAAACACAAGGTGCAGGGTTTGAATCTCACAAGGGATAATTGGCTAGGCTTAAAATGGCTCGCAAGGGCAGTTAGCCTAGTACTAACCTATGAACCTATGAACATGCCTTAATTGGAGTGTAAAGGGTCCCCTCACCCTGGCACTGCCTCTACAACAAGGCTGACACAGCCAACACAGATACACCCATAGTTTTTTGTCCTCCAAAGTGTTCACACTCTCTGCCTATGTCTACTACCTGCAGCAGAAGCTGCAACCAGTGGTACACACAGCTCTATGCAAAGGTTTCTGCTACAGACCCACCCTCTGTGACAATGTAGTCTACTCACCCCAGTAGTGTTCATCTCAACAGCTAAGAAAGGAACCCAGGTCTACATGAAGGCTTTATATACTGGACAGTGGTTGCATGTCATTGGTTAACAATATTGCAATTCAGCTGCTTTGGGTGTAATAAGCATTTCAGAACCACATATTAGTTTAGTGGTAATCACCTGCTGATGGGGAGCATGTTTAAAAGGCAGGCAGCTGGCTATGGGGAACCATTCTGTATGAGACCTTAATCACACAGAGGATGCCTTTGTGAAACTTTACCAGACACACAGTTCAACAAACGAGTACTGCACTGTACCAGGTATTTAACTGTTTTTTGTGTATAACAGGATTCAGATAGGGGGATTGAGGTATGGGGAATAGGGATTACAGCAGTAAGCCGGTCATAGACCTGTGATAATGACATTTGTTGTTGGACTGTCCCTATATAGTGGTTGTTATAGCACACTGCTATTTGTCTGGCACTGCTTCTGTGACATTATTGTGTGGTTGGCCTTAGGGGACATATCACAGTGGAGTGGAGTGTTGGCTGTATAATCACACAGCAGAAGCTGTTATGGTACACAGGGAAATACCTCGGTAATGGTACTATCTCGGTTGTATCCACACACATAGTATGTTGTCGCACTGTGGGTGGCACCATGTGTGAGCAAGCAGCAGATAGTGTCAGCCATTTTGCCCTTGCTGTATCTGTATATAGAGGACATCCATGTATCTGCTCCTGTAATGTGCTCTCCTTGTGTTGTCTTTCAGGAATAATGTACCACAGATGACACTCATCCTTCTCGGATGCAGAGGATGAGATAATCTTGCAAGGACTAAGGCAGCATCATGACATCCTGTTATCCAGTGGGAGATATAATAGGGAACAGCAGGCTGCATTGTGGTCAGACCTTGTCCGTGACATTAATGCCAGGAGCCAGCAAACATATGAGCAGGTTTGACACCAGGTGACCAGTATGATTAATACTTCACATTGATGGGCAGCATGCTCTCACTGGTGGAGGGCCTGCAGTGGAACAATAAATCTTGGCCACTGAGGAATTCCTGGCATACCTAGGCACATGGGACAGCTCCCAGGCATCCTTCACATTGTACATCACGGAGGTGGGTGCCACAGTTTCCACAGCTGAGGAGCATGCAGGTAAGCTTACTGTGATCAGCATTGTAATACTGTAGCAGTCAGTGTGTCAGGCTGTAGATACTTTTATGTGGGAGTCAGGTCTTTGTTCTTTGTGGGGTGTAACCTCAGGTCTACACTAATACACAGATTGGGAACAATACAACAAATAACACAGTAGCTACAGCAAATGTGAGATATATGGACATATTACCTTGTGCTGCAACATGCAGTGATACTGACATTACCCCACCCTCAACTTTTCACAAGTCCATCAAGTATTGCCCAAGGCCATGGTCCTGCCCCTGGTAAGTCTGACACTTGTTTTGTTAAGGAACGATTATATTCTATCACAGTTAAGGGCCAGAATAATGCCCTATGTACACATGATTATGTGTGTAAACAGCATGGGATGTTTTTAAATGCCAGTGTGGAAGAGGTACCCAAGGTTTTGAGAAGGGGTGGTCACAGGAGTGAAGTTCATCAAACAGATACACATTGGCAGTTACAGGTAAGGGCAGATAAGGCTCTTGGTTTAAATGAGGCAAGGAATCTAAAATACCTTTTAAAATACAACAGGATGAAGGCAAATACATTAGGCAGTGAACTGTGTATTTCCATATAATTGTGAAGAGAGTTGTACTGGATTTTATGTGTTGTTTTTTTTCAATTATAATGTCATACTGAGTAAGGTCGGCCATGGTGGTGCAGCAGTTAGCATTGCCTCCTCACAGTAAGAGGTTCTCTGGTTCGATCCTTAGCTGGATGCCTTCTGTGTGGAGTCTTCATGTCTGCCCTGTGGTTGCATGGGTTTCCTCCAGGTGCTCCAGTTTCCTCCCACATCCCAAAGACATGCTGTAGGTGGATTGGGCACTCTAAATTGGCCCTAGGTGTGAGTGCATGCATGTGTGTGCCTTCTGTGGGAGGTTGGGTGCTGGGCTGGCAACACGACACCGTAAAACTCCACTGCCAATCATTAGCAGACAGGTGATCCGCTGTGTTGACCCATATCTGGGAAAAGCCAAAAGAAGAAGAAAGAAGTGTCATACTGAGTACGTAAAATGTAAATATTACTGGTCATGTTTGACTTGATTTACTTGATGGTTATAAAGGTCCTAGGTTGAATTTGAATTGTGTTCCAAAGTAGTGCTTTGTGGATGAAGGCGGAGAAGGAAGTTGTTTGACTGCTAATCTAGTTGTGGGTCTTTGTTGTTATGAGTTTTGTATGCTTTTCATACACAGTAGTGCAGGTATTAATGTACTGCTTTTTTCATTCTTATTGCAAGTGACCATGGGGTTTGGAGTCTGCCCCTGCCCAACCTGATGTCAGTGTCTCCTCAGACACTGATAATGATGGTGACTGCAGTGAGGCACATGTGGGGGTGTCAGGGGCTGAATCTGTCACAGATGTAGACATCACTCTTCTGCCCCAACTGTCACCACACACATTCTGTATGCCCACAGATACCCCATCCCTGGAGGCCACAGATATTGGACAGAGGGGGAGACACTAAACAGGTAAGTGTGGCAACTATGGCAACTATGATTGTAGTGAGTGTAGACACTGGTCATTGCCAGAAAGCTGGTGAGGTGCCACACAGGTGGATTGACAGGGGTGCTTGTAGGAAGCCTGCTGTCCATCCACCACCATCTGTTTCAAGTGTCACATCATGGGTCACCCAGCCCATATTTTGGGACATCATGGAGGCACAGGCACATTCTGAACTAAACACCAGGTGTATGCTTAGGGTTATGGATGCTGCACAGTCTGACATCTGTGACAGCCTCCACCACATTCAAGATACCCTGGATTTGCTGACTGATACATTGGACAGTCAGTGGATTGAGACAGTATCTGTCTTGGACAGCACATTTCTGTGCTGGAACGTGTGGTTGGAGTTGAGGGTCGGACCCATGGACATAGGTCAGCAACACCATCTCCTGAGAGTCCATGTGGCCATGCACACTCATGCTCCCATAGTGTCAGTACATTCAGCGCTACAGAGGGAAATGTGTTGCCCACACCATGACATGATAGGCCATGGGCTTGAGGTCCTGGGCAGTCCCATGGGGGACACAGTCCCAGCAGACAGCAGTCACCATCAGATACTAGTACCACTTCTGACCTTGGGCATGGAGGTGCCAGTGCAACTCCTGGCAGAGCCAGTTCCCATGTTTTTGGCTGGAGACAGTGTACTGTCAACTCTACCCTGTACAGTCCAAAGCTGTCCAGCATACACATGTGTAGGATTAGCACTAAACTTGACTGTGTACATGCACAAACTCATACACCACTGTCAAATGCAGGTCACCTACAGACACACACAGCACCTGTCCATGGTCCATCTTACATGCTCCCCCCTGACTCACACACATGTTGTCCACCATTTTGGCCAGCCTAGGCCTCCTGCATCCCCACATGACAACCTGTGCAAGTGATGATATTTGTGCCACATCCCTGTCATCCCTGACATGGATACAGGGAAATGAAGCCATGGGTATGATGCACAGGGTGACTATATTACTTAACATATACTTGTATAATGCAATATTGGGTCACCATGCCACTTGTAGTGGTTAATGAGAGATACTGTATGCTGGCATTTGTCATGTGTACGCCACATATATATTTGTGTACCTTATATGGTCCTTATGTTGTATGTTGTTGAATTGGCTGTATAGTTACACAATGACAGATGTGTCACGGGCTTGTTTATATTTCTGTTACAGGAGTCTGTTGGGATAACCTATGGATATACAGTGGAAATAAAGCAGTACAGGATGGCATGTCAGCACAGCAGACATATGTTGTCAGCAAGGTACATCACTATAACTGCATGGCTCCATAGGTTCATATGTGTATAGCAGGCTAACAAGGACAATGTTGGCATTCAGCATACTCATGCATCCCTAATCTGAGAGTAGGCCTGCTACCCTTCATAAGTGCCACTAAGGTTTTGATGGAGATGATGCATCAATATATATCCTGTGTCCAGTACCAACAGTTGCTTGGCAACAGTTATGATTGTTGTGTTCTGCATCCCAGTGTGTAACCTGCACATCATATGTGTCACAGCAGATGTGCAAATGACATGTATGGGGGACCTGTTTCATATAGGGTGTACTGCCTGCATTATTTGCCTATCTCACCAGCATGTGCTATGCATACCACACTGATGTTATTGGTGTGTAGCACAGGTGACATGTGTTAGTTTTGTCATGGATACACAGGAGGCACACAGTGGGAACTAACATCTCCCTGTATGGAACCATGCACATCCCCTCCAAAGCATTTTGTAAACAGACTACACATGTATGGTCCTGACATGGATTCCATAGGACATGTTCTCTACAATGTTTATTGGTGTACCTTGGAACCTGTGTGGTTGCTACAGTTGTATGATATGCCTGTGTAGTAACATGGCAAGGGTGCCATTGCACACAGTGATAGCTGTGATGCCTGCCACATTCAATATACCAATGCCAGTCTGAGATGTGTGTCCCAAACCTGTCAGTATTGGTTGGACAACAGTGAATGCATCCACATCTATCTGACCAATGACAGTCAAAGGCTACAATACTCTCTGTGTTCAATCCATACATCCCATGGTTCCATGTTCTTTCAAAGTAAATTAACTAGAAACTGTTCTGGGAAATGTATATCATTGTTAATTGCTGAATGCATCATTCATAGTTGTTCTTTTCTTTTTTCAGGAGATGAAGACAGGATAAGGTATCATGCTCTGTGCATTGAATGGATACACTGGCTAAAGGAGCAGCAGAGGGAGAGAGGTATCCTAATTTATTTTTCAGTTTTGTTACATAAAATGCATCTGATCCTTGTTACAGTCCTGAATTATTAACATTACCATGCATAAAGATTAGAATGCATGAATACCCATCATGCATTGCTCCAATATGTGAAATAATAACACTATATCTGTGTATAAAATTGGGATTTAAATCCAAAAAAATGTGCAATATCATGTAGCATTAAGTCTTTTTTTCAGCACATGGGATTTTAATTGTTTTCCCCAACATAAATGACAGTTTGGTTTGTATAACTGTCCCATTAATGTTTGGCATGCATGTTTTAGTACTTTTGTGTTTGTGGCTGTGTTTTGTAATGACTCACCTGTTGTCTGTCTGTTTACAAATTGAATGGGTGTCTGCTGTGTTAGTGTTCCCACGGTCATTTACAGACTATGTGACATAGTCTTCAGCTTAAAATTACTATTCCATCTGCCTGCAACAGCTAGGGTGGTTTTGATGGCACTTCTGCAGATAGACATTTCTTTTTAATGGTGCATAATCAGGATGTTTGCATTTGGCAGGCTACTAATTGGTGAGAATTGTATGTAGGTAATGCATACAGTTGTACACATACAATACTGTAGTGCAGTGCAACATATATTAGATTCTCATATGTCACAGGCTGTGGTTATTGAACATATAAAATATTTGCTACTGTTGTGTTCATTATATTGATGTGTGTTCAGCAAATTATTGTGCTGCCTGGCTCAGATGTTTGTAATATGGCTTGCCTAGTTTCCACAATATCGTCATATCCCTTTCTCCACATTTTAACAATAACCCTTGGTGGCTGTTCATATGAATCATTACTATAGACAATGTGATTTATAAATTTCTACATTCATAGATTTTTACTACACTAATGGCTCATCTGGGTCTTTCTAAGCCTATACAAATTTTCAAAAAAGAATAATGAAATTCTAAAAAGGACATTGAGTACCACACATTTATAAGGTACCTCTTTCTATAATGGACATGTTTGTCAGTCCCAGTGTAAACTTACAAACCACTGTACATTGATCTATGTTGTGCTTAACTTGTGTAATATAGAAAATCACTTACACATGGATTTTAAGCCTCTTCATATGAGGTGCAGTATGTGGGACAATATCTGTCTCACCATCATGTTATGTTTAAGTCACAGACAAACCTGTGGTCCAAGCACCTTATGGTTTTAGTACTGTTTGACTCATGAATATGCAGGAGCTTCATAACTGGGGTGTTTGCAGATGCCTTATAATCCAATCACAAAGTCACCCCTCAGAAATGTTTATAAGATTGAGTAGAGGGCAATGTGTTTAAGGCCCTCTGCATAATGCATGTTTGTTATACCTTGTATTCTTTGTTTATTGAAACTCTGAGGTACTTGTAGTTTCTGCAAACTCCTAGTCTGGTGCATACTGAAGGAAGCATTGTATTCTATGATCATTGTGATAAGAGCAGACTACAGTGTGATAATGACCTGTTTGGACCTAGCTGCCATGCCTTTGCTTATAACTTGTGCAACTCAAAAGGATTTCTTCACCACCATGGTTACACGGTGGTCAAAAGTAAGGCTACTGTCTACATGCATACACAGATTCATGACCACTGGCTTGACTGTTGTGGTCCTATTATCAACATGTTAGCTATCCAGGATGGCTGACTTTACAAAGGTTACATTTACACTATTCTTAAAATTGACTTTAAGACCTTAGCTTTACCACCATTTGTTAGAGATAAATAGGCCTTCTTGAAGAATGGTTGTCTCTGCATGGGAGTCAGTGATAACCTCCAGTTTCCAATTATCTGCAAAGTTAGTCAGCCATAAACCCTTACCATCTGATTCAACTTCAAAGAAATAGATGCCAAAATTCAGGGGCTACAATAGTTAGCCATGGTGGACTCTCCTAGTGACTGAGCTCTTGTTGGATATGACTTTACCTATTTTGACCTTTTAGGTCATATCAGTGAGCCATTTGCTTATCAAGTGGGGGATATAAGGGTTTACATTTAATTTACCAGGCTTGCTTATACATCTGAGTTAGGTAATGTATCAGAATTCTTGGCGAGGTCGAGGTAAGTTGTATACGCAGTCTTGGCCACATCCACTGCTTTTTGACACTTTCAGTAAACTCTACCACATTAAGAAAGCATGATCTTTTTTAACAAATCCAAACTGTTATAGGGCCAGAATTTGCATGGTATTTATGTCTCATATAGCATATCCATGATGAATCTTTACATGGGGTTACATAGGAGTCTGGTCAGACTTATGGACCTGTATTTTCCCTTATTAGTGATTTTAAATCCTTTGTTTATGAGAATTACTGTAGCCATCTTCCATTATTTGTGCACAAAACCTGACTGTAGACTACAGTTGAAAAGTGATTCAAGAGGAGAAAAGAGATTATGTTTCATGCTATGTCGTAAGCATACATGGATGTTATTGGGGCTCATTGATGCAGTGTATCTTCACTTGAAAAGTGCATTGCAGAACTGTTCCCTAGTGATGGTTGTGTGGAATCTGGTAAACAGTATTTCATTTGGAATATCAGGTGACAATTGGGGGAATACATTTCAGATTAACCCCACATTTATAGTCACATACAGACATAACTGTTCAAGGAACACATGCAAAAAAAAGAATGGGAATGATGAACTACTTCCATAAACTCACATGAACAGTTTATTGAGGCAGACAGCACTATTAAACAGTGCAGATCACCATCAGTATGTTGACATTTTCAAGATATATTTTTTTCAAAGTTCAATTACGTTAATGTGACATGAGGCAGTGCCAAGCACACTTCCATTCAAATGTCAGGATATGCTACATGTGCTTGATTTGTGTATGCTTGCCAGGATTCGTAGGATCATAAGAAGTTACTAGGCTAGTGGCCATGTGGCCTTTAAAAGTCTAGCCAAGAATTTAGCCCATGTGTCAGCACCCAATGCCATTGTCCAGTAGGGACACAGGTGGAATCCCAGAGGTGTATTTTCTGTTCCCCATCCAGTTATCTATGTTGCACTGCAAGGACAATGCAGCAATATTTCTCATCCTTGTTTTCCACTGCCCTATTTCTCCTGGCATCATCACGGTAGCATTAATGTATACACATACTTACAGATAATTTATTCTATAGCAGTACATTACACCATGTTTTCTATGAATTTCCACATCTATTACTTATTCAGCTAAGTTCACAACTTCCATAAATAGTTGTACATATTAACTGATTGTACACCTGTGCATAAAGTCTGTTCAGTAGTGACACACAATTGTACCTTTGACATGTGAGCTTTCACTGATTTACTGCTAATGTGCTTTAATGATGCTCACATGGGTATCCTCTGCTCAGTATATGCATAGCCTGATATATTTTTAAAGCTGTACTGTTATATTTTTGTACATATTCTATGTGTATTGAGCTTGATTTCATGTACATTCCATTTAGGCCACTGACAGTCTTACAGATACATCTACCCCTGTGTGTTGCTTTTGACATAGCATATATCTGTGACATATACGCATTCCATTGCACATTTGTTTTAGCTGTACATCTACTAGTATATTTAGCAGACATTTTGTGTAGTTGATGCCATACTTCCGTTTGGTATGTACTTGGTTATTTGTCATTCATATGTATAGTTGTAGGCTGGGTTGTGTCCTCTGCTGAATATATCTAACATTGTTAGACCTGTATTTGCTCACCTGTGATGTTGCTTGGCTTACACTTACACTTACACTGCTAACAGAC
The DNA here is from genome assembly GCF_019279795.1 of Protopterus annectens. Lineage (NCBI taxonomy): Eukaryota > Metazoa > Chordata > Ceratodontiformes > Protopteridae > Protopterus > Protopterus annectens. Next base: position 1,032,798,755 of record NC_056730.1, read on the forward strand.
TACTTGGATATGTGTTTATTCATCCAATTTGTACTTTGATCCTTATCTATTACCCTTCAGCACACATCTAGCATTGGTCATACACATCCAGTATAACTGCCACACAATTTGCAACATGTCATACCATGATAGTGCATAGATAGATATGTTTTTTCTGCATTTCACCATGACTGGTATGCTTTCCCACCCTCTTTGATGACTTTCCATTCCCTGTGTTGTGCAGTGTGCCATCTATGTAACTTATCTGTCTTAAATGTTTTTTTTTTAACCTATGTTTGTCATGTGTCACGATATTTGTTCTATGGGTATACCTGCTGTAATGTTCACCCCCCCCCTCTTTCCTTATGTTTATCTTTCCTTCTATTCTTAACAAAAATGAGGCCTATTCCCACCAAAAATATGCTCATATCCCTCAGACTTTTCCTCAGATTTTCCTAGTCAAACATCCCTCTTCTCTGTCCCATATCTTCCTTTCTATCTCTCACTTTCCTTGGGTGAGTGCATTACTTGTGTTCCCCACACAAATCCCAAACCTGTTGTTAGCTATGGTGATATGGCTATGATTGCCCTTTGCCTTTATTCATTTTTGTTAGAAATTTTACAGATACCATCAGAATTCGTAAGTGCAAGCAAGCATATTTTATTACTATTTCACATATGGAGAGTTGTCTCTGTGCTTATTTCACATATTGCTGAATATATATATTACAAAGGCCACAGAGCTTTAAAGTATATTTTGTTTGTAAATGAATTACTGAAATATCAGTGATTTTCTGTAATGTTTCTGAATAGATTGCAAAACTATGTGTTATGAATGCCATACAGATGAGATTACAATAGTTGACATTTTTCTTTTTTTTTTTTTAATAACAGAGTTAGTTAAATTTCATAGTTGTCTATAACCTTACTGGACAGATTCAGTTATAAATATGTACGTAAAACTATCAGGATGATTGATTTGTGATAATCTTCCCATAACTTTGCTAATATACCACATGCTTTGACAAAAAATGTTCCATTAGTTACAGATTATTTGCAGGTATGTTTAGTGCACTATTGCTACTGTGATGCTCCCTTGTGCACTGAGTATTCTCAGTGCATTGTGGTGTATTCACACATCACATTATTATCCATAAGTTTAGTGTTTATATTGCCATAATCCACAATCTTTATACAATCTGACCACTGATAACAGTCCACTTCCATGTTCATTGAACAGAATGTAAAGCAAAAGATTAATATAGGAGGCTCAAAAGTTAGAGCACACAAAAATGCAGCTTCTATTACTAGCTGGGCACCTTTACTTCCTTAAAAAAAATGTATTTGATTTTAATTATTAATTAACAATCTCATAAAATGATGTACATACTATTTACAAAGTCCATGAAAAAATTCAAAATATTTCTAATATAATTAATACTTTTCTAATAAATGTTGTAATTTTTTCTAATAATTTATGTGTCACATTTTATAGGTTCATAGGTTCATAGGTTCATACTAGGCTATCTGCCCTGGGGCAATTATAAGCCTAGCCCGATTCTGTATGGCTTACACCACCCCTTGATTTGAGTATACTGTGCCCTTTTTAAGGTTTAGTTTACTGTGTCTCTGTCTATTAGTGACACAGGAGTAATCCGTGGGACAAACCTATGATACCCCATCCACTTATCGAGATTCTTCTTGAAGAGATTCAGTGAGGTGCTCTGCCTCACATGAACTGGAATTCTATTCCAGAGTGAAGGGAGCCTCTGGGTTATGAACCTGTCCCTCCAGCAAGTTCTATTTATTTCTGTGCTGAGGTTCAAGTCCCTCAGTGTGGCTCTAAGGGATTTAGATTTACTGAGGTGGAGCATGTCCATTAATTCTGGATTTGACATAGCTTTGTATGTCAGGCATAGATCGCCTCGAAGTAGGCAGTATGCAACTGAGTAGAGCTGGAGTTTTTTTAACCGAGCAGCATATGGCATCTGTTTGAGACCCTTGATCCTCTTGGTGAGATACTTTTGGGGTCTTTCTAATTGCTGCAGGTGTCGGATAAGGTACATACCAAAAGGGGCATTGTATTCTATGATGGGCCTGATGAGGGATGAATAAAGGGGCACAATTACCTCTCTTGATCTAGATGTGAAACCCTTCGTGATGAGGTGGGCTATGTAGAAGGTCTTTCTAACCACTTTGGCAATGTGGTTTTCAAAGGAGAGATTGCTATCAACTTGGGTCCCCAGGTCCCTAATAACTTTCTCTGTACTTAATGGGTTTCCGCCTATGGGGTAATTTGTGGGCACATTATTTTTGCCAAAGGGTATGACTATACATTTTTTGGCATTTAGCTTTAAACCATGGTGCTGGCACCAGTTATCTGTCTCTGTGAGACCTTTTTGAAGGATGTTTGTGTCAGCTGGAGAGTTGATTATGGCGCCCAGTTTGCAGTCGTCTGCGAACTTGCTGAGTCATAGTCCTCTCACGTTTGCCTGTACCTCGGAAAAGTATATACCGAACAAGAGTGGTCCCAGGACAGAACCCTGTGGGATGCCACTTGTGACCGGTTTCGAGTCTGACATGGCTCCAGCAACTCTCACTCTGTGGGTTCTGTCTTTGAGCCAGTTTGCAACCCATCTTGTGACATAGGGGTTTATATTTAAGCTGGATAACTTATCTATGATGCCCGAGTGGGGTATTGTGTCAAATGCCTTTGCAAGGTCCAGATAGGCTGTGTGGACTACCTTCCCTTCATCTATGGCTTTGGTGACTGTTTCAAAGAAGTCAACCAGGTTCAAAAGGCAGGATCTGCCCTTGACAAAGCCGAACTGGGTAGGATCTAGTGTCTGTAGGTCCCCAATGTCTTTGTTTATGAGCTCCATGATGATCCTCTCCATAGCCTTGCAGACTAAGCTAGTCAGGCTTATGGGGCGATAGTTTCCAGGGTCTGTAGAGGCTCCACCTTTGTGGAGTGGGACCACTGTTGCTGTACACCATTCTGTGGGCACATATCCTGTAGTGAGGCTGAGATTGTATAGCTGTTTTATTTGAGGGATTAGTTCCTCTTGTAGTTCATGTAGGATGCAACCTGGGACACCATCTGGTCCCATGCAAGCAGTGTTTTTTGCCTTGGAGAGGGCAGTATGCACCTGAGCATCTGAGATGTTTGGGAGGCAGCCCTCTGCCGGGATAGATACTTGCTCTTTTGGGGGGGAGGGGGTGGAGAAGTTTGCACTGAACCTGTCTGCCAGGATATTGGCGATGACTGTGGGTTCAGTGTATTTTTTGTCGTTTAGAATCAACTCAGAACAAGTCTGGGAGTTGCATCCCAGATTTCTAACATAACTGAAAAAAGCCTTATGATTGTCTTTGGTGTCCTGTGCAATTTTTCTCTCGAAGCTGGCCTTGGAGGATTTTATGAGGGATTGTAATGTTTTGCTAGTACTGATCAGAGATGCCTTCCCTATTAGGGATTTTGTTCTATCATGTAGTAGCTTCCTCCTTCTGTTGTACAGTTTATTTATGGCAAGGGTCCACCAGACTGGACGCCTGCCTTTGGATGATTGGGTCTTGGTTTTGTTTGGGATAGCATGATCCATGCATTCCTGGAGATGTCCGTAGAATGCATTTATATAGGATTCTGCAGTTTGGGCTGTAGTTTCCACTGGCCCTGGGGCCTTGAAGGATTCCACTTCAGTTTTGAGAAGTGAGAAGTTCGCTTTTGAGAAGTTTTTCACTGTGGTTTTCTGGGCTGGGGGTGGGGTCAGGATGTGGACATCCAGTGAAATTAATTTATGGTCTGATCTTACCAATGGGAGATATACTTCTGGTGTGGAGCATAGAGTCCCCATGTTGGTAATGATCAGGTCTAGTATGTTGTCCCCTCTTGTTGGAGTGGTGACTAGTTGTTCCATAGCATTTGAGTTTATAATTTCCAGGAATTTTTGGGCTAACGTGCTGGGGCTTGAGTAGTGCTCCCAGTCAATGTTTGGGTAGTTGAAGTCTCTTTCTTATAGTAAGTGTTTCATTATTGCAAACCGATTTTGCTAAACATATAAATTAATTACTGAATGGCATAGTAGTCTTCATTTTCCAGTTTTTTATAATGATTTTTCTAGCTATTGCTGGTATATTAAATAATATAAGAGAATCTGAGACGTTACACTTATCTGACCACAATGCTTTACAAATGTTTCTGAAGTTAGTCCAAAATGGAAGAACTATTTAGAAACCAATTATCATATGCTGCCATTCAGCATTAAAATCTATCTCACATTTCCAACATTTTGTTTTCTAATTTATATATAACTGCTATCTTTTGAGGTGTGAGAAAATGTCTATGTATAAATTTCCATGTAAATATTTTCCAGTATGGAAAAGACATTCCACGGGATTCAGCAAGCTCTGCACGGCATGCAGGAATAGTGCAAGAGCTGCTAGAGGCAATATGGCCACCGAGAGATCCAGGAACAAACTCCTGGGACATGCACGAGCACTCCTGCATTATTTCTGCATGCAAATTACCCCATTTTCAGGTGAAAACCATGCAAATGAGGTGAATTAGTGATCCAGGAAGCTGGTTGCCATACGTGCAAGGTTAGTGTAACCTGCAGAAATGTACTTGATTAGTAACCGAGTACATTTCTGCAAACTACAAAATGGAACCATGACAGCTTCAAATAAAGGGTGTATATAATGTGGAAGGCATGTCGATGGCCAAATATATGGCCATTGGCATGTAAAATAGTTTCAAAATAACAAAAAATAACTTTGTTTTTGGCTGATTTCGGCCATTTAAGCGTAGGGCAGTGGCACACAAATGGGATTGGGCTGAAAATGAAACTAAAACTTTGAAAAAAGCTTTTTTTTTGCAAAATCACAATTTTGTCATTATAGTTAATGGCAGGCAGAAGACAACAAGGCCAGTGAATAGTGGTTGCTAAGGGGGAAGGCTCAGTGTCAGACTTGTAACTAGGCATTAGCAGTCAATTCTATGCAAATGAGGGGAATGATACTGAATCACAGATTTCGCCTCATGGCTAACCTGCACCCAACCATGTAGATGCAGGAAAACCATGGTGCAAGCCTAAGAGTTAGCTGACATCATAGAGTGCTGTGTCAGGCATACTGTAAGCTTATTGTAGCTCTGTGGCTCGAGTTTACCCTTAGGTTAGCAGAGCTAAGGAAGGAGGTGTGTCTGAAGCTGCTTAGCAGTTTTTACATTGCCTAAATGGGTGTGCGTGCCACGCAACAGGTTTTAAAAAAAAAAAAAATTTAAACCAGGAAATAGCAGCTCTGTTCACATCTGAGCACTGGGTTTGTGCGGAGCACCTTGGGGCTTAAACAGGAAGGCAATGGGAAGGGAAAACAGCAGTAGGAAGGTAATCAAGGAGAAGTAGAATAGCTGGCAGGTGAAATGTATCAGAATCAGCCAATTACACAGGCAGCAGACCAGCCCAGCCCAACACACCTCTATAAACTATGCAAACAACTTTCCCTCTGTTTTTTTCCACAAACTCTACACCACTGGTGTACACAAATGAGGAAATGTTACCTAACAAAAGCAACAAATTGATTAGGGACTGCTTTAACTCTCATAAATCAACATGTGGAAGAGGCTGAGGGTGGTGAGGATGAGAATGCTGGTGACCATCCCACAGTGAGGAGAAGGAGAAGAGTGTACAGACCCAGGGTAACCTACCAGGGGCTACATGAGCTGGAGATAGTGGAGTGCTATAGGGTGGACAGGGACATCCTACAGCAAATTGTTGAGCTGTGTCGGCCATGCCTCACACACAGAACCGACAGAGGGGAACCCATCCCAGTGGATACCAAGGTATGTGTAGGCTTAAGAATACTAGCCACAGGTAACTTCCAAAGGCCAACTGGAGATATCATGGGGATCTCACAGGCTTCAGCATCTGGGGTACTCCACCAGTTCCTGGATGCCATGTCAGCACATGCCGGTGAGCACATATATTTCCTCAATACCCGTGAGGCATTGACCAGCAATATGCGTCTCTTTTGCAAATAGCAGAATACCCTGAAGTAGATGGTGGTATAGACTGCATGCACATACAGATCAAAGCACCACCAGGGGAGCAAGGTAGAGTCTACATAAACCACAAGGGCTTCCCCTCCATCAACTGCCAGGTCATGTGCAATGCCCAGGGCATTATAATGAATGTGTGTGCTGGCAGCCCTGGAAGCTAGCATGACTCCCACATCTGGCATATGACACAGCTGTACTAGAGATTTGCCATTGGGGACATCCCACATGGCCACCTAGTGGGGGATGCTGGTTACGCACTGGAGTAGTGGCTGATGACACCCATCAGAAATGCACACACAAACTCCATAATGAGGCACACGCACAGACCAGAATCATAATAGAGCATGTGTTTGGGATGCTCGAGTCATGGTTCCGGTGCCTGGACATATCCAGTAGAGCCTTGCAGTACTCACCAGGTACATGTACCCAAATTGTCACTGCATGTGGCATGCTACACAATATGATCCTGCGGAAACAGCTGCAGCAGGAACAGCATAGGGCAGGGCCACACAGCCACCCACCATTGCCAAGGCCTGCACAGGCACAGAGTGACTTGGCAGAGGAACAAGCTGAGCCTACCCCAGTAGCAGAAGGAGGCATACCCAGTATGCCCAGGCCTTGGTATAGAGGCAATGCATAGCACATACACTGATACGGTAGGAACCCAGGGGAATGACACCTCTCTCTGACTCGCACATACAGTAAAAGGGATGCCAAACAAGACACTACCTGTGTGTAACCATGTATAGGGAGTGTACTATGTGCATCCGACATAGTCATCCCTCCAACACCATCCTCAATACTGGCAAAGCCACAAGGTAAGTCACGCTGACTATCAATTGCTTAATATAGTAGTATGTTCTGCTACCTGTATCTATGGTATGGATGTGAGCATGTGTCAAATAAATTGTTAAAATCAGACTGTAAAAATCATTAGGCTTTTCAAAATGACAGTCAATAACACAGGATGCTCAGGTTCAAACAATGTTTCTTTACTAATGTACATTAGGAGGCAAAAAACTATACAAAACAAGTATAGAGTTTTGACTGGCTCTATACAGGAAATACCTTCAATTATATACCATTTGCAATCAGCTTTTGCCCACCTTACTGACGTGGTCAGTCACAGGGCATTTACATCACTATAGTCCATAATACTTCATTCATAAGAAAATGCTTAGGTAATGCTTTTTAAAAACTTTCCCATGAGAATAACACAGCCTTGCAAGGCACCTGGTCAATTACAGTGTCTTCCTATAGATGTTACTTCTTCCAAGGTTCTTAGATTAGTTCGAATACAATGGTCAGTTCATCTCTTAATACGTTCCTTTGTCTCTCTGGTAAGCAGCTGCACACTATCTCTGATAGTGTTCACAAGGCCATCCTTCTCGGTGGAAGGAAGAAAGATATACATGCATACATATTTATTTCTCTCTAACCCAGCAGATAATAATTGCTGAAAGACATAAGCTTGCTGAGCTGGCTACTGCCAGGGTCAGAGGTTAACCACACTGCAGCTAAGTTTCAAGCAATTACATGCAGAATCATTTCTACTGCCATAAAATAGAATCAAATGCATTACATATTATACTGTTTCTAAACTTTGCACTACATATATGTTTAAGTACATATTTTTCTAACATTCTCCCTCCTTTTAATGCTTTTCATTCTATTTAGAAACATAAACAACATTATTTCATTCCCTAGTCTCTTCCTTTCTGGAACTTTCAACTAGGCAAGTCATTTGTTTTATGTTTCAGAAAGAATTTCATTTGGTATCAACAGATTCAATTCCAGGTCTTGATACATAGTCTCGGTTACAGATACATCAACGAAATCTCTAACTAATCTTTTCACACAAGGTATCCCGCAACAAACACATGCTCCCAATATGAGCAAAACTACACAAATAGCTATCAAAATATTCATTAGGATTGAACCCCACCCCCCAAAAAGATTCTGGAAAAAGTTCGTCAGTGGGTTTGGGCCTGGTTCTGCCATTGCCGATACTTGCTGAATTACCTCTAGGTGGTCATTGATCTCATGCTCATTATCTGGGATGTACGCACAGCATTCTTCTTTGATAAGTGCGCACGTACCACCTCTCGCCGCTAGGGTGAAGTCAAGAGCCATTCGGTTTTGTAATACAACAGTTCTCATTGCATTCAGTTCATCAGTCACAAGTTCGAGAGCAGAAAAAGTCGCATTGCTCATTACTTCGAGAAGTTTCGACAATTTTCTCAGTTCCCAGATCGATTTGACTGCTCCATAGGCTGGGATTATTCCAGCCCAGGATATAACACTGTCACTCAAGTCCATATGAGTCAATTTTTCTTTATCCTTTACGGATGAATGATCTTTCCAATCAGCTTCGATTTTACCCACTGGATTAGCAGGTTTCTTGACTGAGTTCCCAGTTTTCTGAGCTATATCTCTCACATTCCGTATCTTACCCAGAGGCAATTCTGCAGTATGTCTTATTGCTGGAACCAGATAACCCAAAAAACAACTGCCGGACCAATTCTCAGGTAACCACTTATATGCTTTTTTCCCACAAACAAAATAACAATTTTCTACTTTAGTACTGATGCGGGTTAACTCTGAATGAAACATTTTCCTGTCTATAACAGACAACTGTTTATACAATTCAGGATTTTTCTGTACATCTTTCAATGTTGTTTTCATTAAGCTCAAATACGAATCATAATTCGTACTACAACTAATACTCTGATCTTTTGCTTTTATATAACACTTATAAGACACAGTTATGTTACAATTACTCCAACCAACTTGGAGCGTATCATTTTTATAAAAACAAACAATTCCCTTTTGTGTAACAGGTAGGTACAGTGCCACTTTGTCCTGTGATCTCACAGAACCTGTATCAAAAAGTAAATTCTCCCAAGTCTCATTTATCCCCAAGGGGACAGCGGACATCAAAAGTCCTCCATATGCTGTAGGTATGGCTGTACAAACCCAACAATTTGAAATGTTCATAGCCTCTACATACACACGTTTCATAGCTAGGTACGTGTTAAAGTTTGGATGCCAATCTGTGGCCAGTCCATCACATTTCGTTATTTTTATCTGTGTAGTTATTTACAGGAAAACCCCCAACAAAAGAAAAGTCACCACCAACATGGTTAATAAGTGTATGATCAGTAGGACAGTAAACCAATGTCTTTGGGGTTGCTTTGTACTTTTATACACTCTGCCCCTGGTCATTCTGTTTCTGTGATATATCAGCTACAAAATGTTTGTCTAACTGGAAATTCTTTACCGGCTTGCAGTGGGTCAGGTGAACCCAGGACGACCTCTCCGCAACCTTTACTGCAGTAGGCGTTGCCAACAGTACTTGGTACGGACCTTCCCACTTAGGACTCGTCCAGTTTTTCTTCTTGATGACTTTTATCCACACCCAGGATCCTGGGGCTAGCACTGCGTCCGGTTTCGTCTGTTCTTTATCTGAAAAAGAGTTTAACTGCAAAACAGTCTTATTGATTAACAATCTCTTCATATAACTGGCTAATGAGCCATCGACCTCCAGCTCTGCAGGCATAAGAGCTTTCCACTGTGGCACATAATATGCCCTTCCAAATACTACTTCAAAGGGGGTCAAGCCCTTTACATTTGGAACTGTTCTCATGCTCAGCAATGCTAGAGGTAAACAGCAAATCCAATTTTTCTGAGTCTCACTCATCAATTTCCTTAACTTGTTTTTCAAAATCCCATTGTACCTCTCCACCAGTCCTGCTGACTGTGGGTGGTAAGCACAGTGATTCCTCAAGGAAATCCCAAAAAATCTCCCAAGTTGCTGAATTGTCTGATTGACAAAATGTGTCCCATTGTCACTATAGATTCTTTTCGGTATGCCAAATCTAGGAATTATTTCCTTTACTAGGGCCTTTGCCACTGTTGCTGCATCCGGATTCCTGGTTGGAAAAGCTTCTACCCATTTTGAAAACATATCTATGATCACTAAACAGTATTTCTTTCCTTCACATTTATTCAACTCTATGAAATCCATACAAATAGTATGGAACGGATATGGTGGTGTAGGGAAACTCCCTTGCTTCGGTTTGAATGCTCCCTGTGCATGATGTTTACTGCAAATATGACATGCTGCACAAAATTTTTGTGTGTAGTTCGTAAATCCGTATGTCTGGGATATTCTGTTAACTAACTGTACCATCCCCCCTGTTGAGACATGGCATTATCCTGTTGTATGCACTGATTAATACAGGTCCAATCTGCTCTAAGTTTCCATTTTTCAGTAATTCGGTCCGTAAGACCCTTCAACCTAGTGTCTAACTCTGCGTCACTATGTAGGAGGGGTTTAAGTTGCGCGTCACGTGCACTCCAGGTGCCACAAACCATGTGCCAGTCCGGGCCTATAATTTGTCTAATAACTTTCTCTACTTCTTCCCCATTTAAGTGGTAACTCAATCGCATACCTTGTAAATCTTGTATAAACTTTTCATGATTAATTTTCGGATGGGGAATCCCCTCTGTAGCCTTCCGGATATCTTCCGGTGTCCATGGTCTATACACTAAGAGGGTTGGGTCCTGGCCTTCCTGCCCTGCCTGAGGGTTCGGTACTTCAATTAATGGACAGATTTCCTCACTCTCTTCTAGTGAATCCCTCAATTGAGTGTCCCTAAGTGTTTTACGTGTTCGGTTTCTAGTCTCAATAGGTTCTCTTAGAAATGGTTGTTTAAATGCCCCTGTTGCCTCAGGATAACGTGGGGGGGGGGGCAGCCTGTCCTCCTGCTTCATATCCTGGGTAAAGTATCGGTGGTGGCGGAGGGGGAGGGGCCGTCGCTACTACTATATTATTATCTTCTTTATCTAAGAATAATGCTTTCGCATTTTTAACCTTTTGTTCCCTTCGGTTTACTTCCTCAATCCACCTGTGTGCTTGAGGAATACCCAGCTGTCGCTGTTTTTTCGCCTGACCTTCTGCGTCAGATTTTAACTGTTTCAAAAGTTTCACTAACGAAATTTTGTCTAATTTACCATCAAATTCATATTTATTAACCCATTTTGCAAAATATCTCACATTATCTGCTCTCTGCAATTGCATATATTTCGCATCATCCATCAAAGGCGGATCTCGCGATCTTTTAGTGCACTGATTTCCCATGTCTTAAAAAGACTGTTACGTAACCCTTCTCTTGTACCACGTGGTATCTTCTTCCCTATATCCACAGTAGTGTCTAGAATGACTGTTTACTTTGCTTTGCTTTTTTCCCTGATCTATGACCAAACGTACAGTACTTCAATACGTTCTCGTCCTGCTATCATAAATCTCAATAACAGTACAGTGTAACCTGGTCCCTGATCTAAAACAAAGACAAAGAGGGAAACTCTCCTTACCTGAGCCTCCCGTTTATGACTGCACGTTTTCTTCTTGGGATCCAGTTTTCCGCTTTTCAGCCACAGATCAGAAAGTGGACAGCCTCTTTACACACAACAATTCAGTCGGAGGTCTTTTCATTCAAGAAGAACCATTTGTTTTGGCAGCTTCTCCTGCGCAGATTTATTACCACCCATGCACTCTGACCTGCAGCTTACCAAGGGAATTCCGGCTTAAGAAGGACCACAATTTCAAATAAATTGTTAAAATCAGACTGTAAAAATCATTAGGCTTTTCAAAATGACAGTCAATTACACAGGATGCTCAGGTTCAAACAATGTTTCTTTACTAATGTACATTAGGAGGCAAAAAACTATACAAAACAAGTATAGAGATTTGACTGGCTCTATACAGGAAATACCTTCAATTATATACCATTTGCAATCAGCTTTTGCCCACCTTACTGACGTGGTCAGTCACAGGGCATTTACATCACTATAGTCCATAATACTTCATTCATAAGAAAATGCTTAGGTAATGCTTTTTAAAAACTTTCCCATGAGAATAACACAGCCTTGCAAGGCACCTGGTCAATTACAATGTCTTCCTATAGATGTTACTTCTTCCAAGGTTCTTAGATTAGTTCGAATACAATGGTCAGTTCATCTCTTAATACATTCCTTTGTCTCTCTGGTAAGCAGCTGCACACTATCTCTGATAGTGTTCACAAGGCCATCCTTCTCGGTGGAAGGAAGAAAGATATACATGCATACATATTTATTTCTCTCTAACCCAGCAGATAATAATTGCTGAAAGACATAAGCTTGCTGAGCTGGCTACTGCCAGGGTCAGAGGTTAACCACACTGCAGCTAAGTTTCAAGCAATTACATGCAGAATCATTTCTACTGCCATAAAATAGAATCAAATGCATTACATATTATACTGTTTCTAAACTTTGCACTACATATATGTTTAAGTACATATTTTTCTAACAGCATGTTAGAGAATCGGCTGGCTGAATGGGATGCCAGCAGATAGTAGACACCTATATCGGCAGCATGAAATCCTTAACAAATACTGGTGTCAACATAGTAGGCAGTTCTGTACAAGGAGACAAAACCCACTGCAGGACATATGGTGGGCCAAATGTGTGCCCATAGGACACACACATGCATGTCAGTGAGGCTCACATACCCAACAACAGTCTCAGCCAGCAAGATAGGTGTAGACAAACACAAAGAAAGGCAGTGCTATGGCCTCTGATCAATGGCTATGGAGAACAGCCCCCCTCCAGACCTACACAGACAGACTACAACAGGTCGGGCAGTGAGATGTTAGTTCTGAAGGGTAAGAAGTTGTAAACTGAAATCAAGGTCAATAAAACCTAAGAACTTTAGTACACTGATATGCCTCTAGTCTGCATAATAGATCAGAATACAGAATGAAATGGAGTACCTGAAATACCAGTTTAGTCATAGCAAATGTTTACAGTTGTCAGGTGTGCCCCCCCCCCACAATCCTATGTAGAAATGTAGTAACATGTATGTGTAGGTATAATAACAGTGGAGCACAGATTACCTGAGCTGGCCAAAGTAGCAGGTAGATTGTAGCATTTGTAAAATATGCAGGGCTCTGTGTGTTACGTTGCTGTGTGCTGTATATTGTGTGAAAGTGGTCAGCATGTAGACATGGAGGGGTGTGTCCCTGTGGCCAGTGGCCAGTACTGCTGATGACAGGGCCAAGTTCTCACAACCGCAGTGCCAAACACAATGTATCCCAACAAGACACAATCCAGCAGTAATCTGTACTAATTGTTCAGATGTAATATCTATCGCCATCTGAAAGATGAACATTTCATGAATGTGGGCCAGACATACAAACAGTACACAGGTGGAAGTACCCTAGACAGAGAGTGTATAAAATGTTACTGTCAAATGGACACACCTTTGGAATTGTACATACAGGTTAGCTGCATATAAGTTGGCTGTGTAGTATGGAATACTGATGTCATCTGGCCAAACACTGGCAGACCACAAAAGGTACAGGTATGAAGTACTGAGAAACTGCTGATGTCCCTGTACAAGCCAACATAAGTGGAATGCCCCACATATATCTGTGAGTCAGCTGCAAGTAACTTCCATAGCACACATGCACCCAGCTCACCCCACCATCAGCCACAGGTACCTCACAGGTCTTATCCCTGCTGTTGGGAATGAGTACAATATGAACCCCCACCTCTGTATGGGAATAGCCACAAAATGCAGCATGCTGAAGAGGTGTCCCATGCAGGTGTGTCCCTAGCTGTAAGCAATACCCTGCCAGCATCCACACAAATGGATCAATAAGGACATAAACTATTAACACCTTGCACACCTACCCTATCACCCCAGGGGAATGTAGTGGCTTGCAGCCTGGGACTGTAGGAGTGACACAATGCACCAGCCTGCTACAAATAGCCTGCATCACTACCAAATGCCCTACAGTCCTCTGTCAAAGGCCTGTGTCTCACCTGTACTGCCAATGTATGTTATCTCATGGACTCCCAAATAACAACATAACTCAGTCCACAGAACACAAATGCAAGGCCATGTTGACAAATCCCAGTAGCATGTCCACCATGTCCTACTGCATGAACTGTGGACCAACCCCTAAATACTGCTGGGATGAAGTGATAACTATAAGGATACTTATCAGATAATGTTTGGAAGAGGATAGAATAACAGAGGGGGGGGGGGTAGAAGCATGACCCATGGACTTTGTGAAGTCTGAAACTCAGATGTGTGCACATATTATCCCTGCCTGCAAACACAGGAAGAGGTAGCTACAAACCTGCTCGTAAACCACAATGTGAAGGGGTAATGACCAGAAATATGAGCCCTGCCTCTGGGTAACCTGTGTGAATTTGTAGAGCTGTGATGTATGGCCACAACAGCATAGGGCCATACTGTCACGTCGATGGATGTACAAGCATGGGATCCTCAGTCACCACAGTACCAAGGTGCTGAACCGTTTACACAGACCCATCAGCAAGTGTATGCAGCTCCCCCTCCATAATGGCATGATTGCACAAGAATATGTAGGCTGCAGACCACAATACTGGATACAGCTTCATTCAACTTGTGTTCCACAGGAAATTACTGCAAGCAAATATGTATATGTGTCAGTAGTTGATGACATAAAACATCACAGTGTAAAACAGTACATATGTCTGAATATCTCTGCTAACACCAAAACCATGTAGCAAAAGCAGCACAGACACAATTTGTTACAGTTTCCCACTATTCTTTGCATTGTGACCCCATACTGAAAACCAGTCTAAAGATATCCTGCAGAAACAGGTTGCTAGCTGTAGGTGTAGAACACAAAATCCTGCACTGGAGTACAACTTACCTGGAATGGATTCACACATTCAATACAGAAGGTCATACTGGGCATGCTCCTACACTTAGAGAAACGAAGCCCATGTCTGACAACAAAATACTAAAAGGTCATACTGGGCATGCTCCCACATGAAGCCCATGTCTGACAACAACAGTGGACTATACATATCTGTCAGTCACAGATGTTTGTGCACACACTCCACATTGCACACCAGTCATGCTTTGCACACACATTGGATAGGAATACACACATATATCCAAGGACAACACACTATAATAGGCCAAACTTCCACATACATAGATGTGTGGAAGAGAGTGACAGACACTGACAAAGAGCTTCCCATCATAAGGCCTGTCCCACCCAGCACACATCCAATTGGCCAATACCACATGATGTGCAAATGTCAATCACTGTAAACATTTGCTTCTAGTATCCCTCAGCACAATAGTGTCTGTTGAGGTTGTGATAACTGTGTAACATGACTATGCAAGTCATTATTCATCTAGCAGTCGTATACATGTTCCTGTTAAATGTAAACCTGTGTGTGACTGAGTGTTGTGTGTGTGCTTCCAGATGAAAGGTTTATGCCCATTCACACACACTGCACTCCCCATTGCCGTACTTTGGCAAGCTGATGTCATTCACCTTGAAATACACCTTTGTAGAAGAAGTTGCCCTATAAATTATGTGGTGTGCTGTAACTGTGTCATGCTATAGTGAGATGTGCTAGTTAGGAGGAGTTCTAATCTCAGACATTGTCAATTGTGAGACTCTGTGTGTTTGTTTGTCTGCCTAGAAATCAATGCTTTTGAGGCCATTCACAGTCACTGCACTTTCCATTGCTGTACTTTGGCAAGCCTGGCTGATATCATTCACCTTGAAATACACCTCTGGGAAAAAATTAACCCTTTAAGCTTAGTGGCGTTTGCGATAAATGCAGCACACTGTAGGTGCAATATGTAGCTAGATAGGGGTTTGAATCTCAGCACTGTCAAGTGTGTGTGTTTGTCATCAGTATCCTCTGTGGAGGTATCTGTGCTTGTGTAATAACAGGACTCATTGTGGGGTGGGTTTTGCAAATTTCTTATATTGAGGACCTATTATATGTCACAATGTACACCTAAAAAGAACAAGAGATGTCAAACAGCAGAGAGGCTGGTGTAGACAATCCATACCCCTACATGTGACATTATGGATTGGGGAACAATATAGGCAACCCTTGTATTACCCAGAGAGCACTCTTCACCCATATCTCATACACAAACATACATGGCTAGGCAACAACCACTATTTTGGAAGTTCCCTGCATATTGCCCACAGATAGTAATCACTGTGTGACTGCAGTGGACTACAGAGGACATGGCACCCTGTTCCATCCATACAATAGGCAAATAATTGCTTACAGTGGTCCTTTGCTATGTTCCCTACTGGACGCCTGCAACAACTGTAGAGTCAGCAAATGTAACTCACAAAGGAAATACCATGCCTTAAACACATGCCCAGTATGGAAAGATGCCACTAACACAAGTGAATACCTGTTTCATGCTGTCAATGTAGGTGCAGGATCAACCTCAGTTCCATAGCCAGTTCAAACCACATGAGGTCAGGAATGCCACATCAGATGATAACAATCTGTGCACACAACATGCCCCAGACACACGAGGTACACTTCCACATGTCACAGAACATGCATGTGGAACATGTGCATATCCCAGACTCCGTCCATGTTATGGAATATAGAACACATACATGGCAAGCATTGCACAGCACTGGCCACCCACAATAGTATCCCAGATGAGTGGATGGTGAATACAATACCCACCTATGAGGGCCAATCCAGGGACTACACCCCTGAGCCACACTGCAGACCATTGTCATGTGGCCTGATGCCAAGGTATACCCTTTGGCTAGCCTTGTACATGCTTCTGGCACAGTCAACCACTACACACATGAAGCAATGAACCCATGAATGTCAGTACTGGCAAATCTGTGTCTGTGTATGTGTGGAGATTAATGAGTTGGAAGCCATTCCCACTCACTACAACTCCCATTATCCTTCTGAAGCATACCTTCTGATGTCAGTCACCTTGACATACCCTTTGCCCATATACCAGCCTGATAACCTCTTTGTTGCATGTGATACCTGCATAATACTGTAGTGTAGCAAACTAATTAGTTAGGAATTCTAATCCTGACCCTGCCAATTGTGATAATGTGTGTGAGTCCCTGAGAGAGTGTGGTTGTGTCTTCCTCAACACCTGCTTTTGTGAACAGGCACATGTACTACACCTACCTTATCCCTCCTTTATTACTGTTGCTGATGTCACTCACCTTCAAATATACCTTTGGACAACTCCATTGCTTGTAAGTTCTGTGGTGCATGCAATAACTGCATAATAATGTAATAGCAATACATAGTCATGCACGGGTTTGAAACCCCATACTAGTAAGTGTGTGACACAGACATGCTTAGCTCGTACTCTCCTATCTCCTTACTTTGTCTCTGTCTGTCTCTCTCACTCCCTCTGTGGTGGATGTGAAAAAATACACCTGCTTTGCTTAGGCTGCAACTTGTGTTTTGTAAGTGATGCTCATGATTAGCTGATGGCCTGTGCACTAATTGCAGTCCCCCACTAGCTGATTTCATGTGGAACAGCTGTGGTAACATTCCCATAGCCAATTAGATGGAAACACACTCCTATAACAAGGAACATCATGTGGGTGTTGGCACTTTTCATTCACTGTGAGCAGGACTTCATGTCAGTGTTTGGCAAACAGCATCACAGAGGGTAGTGGGATATACCTCTTACAACATACATGGTGGAGACAGGCCAACAAACAGGAGGGGGATGTTTCAGACATGAGGCAGAATGTAAGTCTTGCTTTTCTACATTTGAAGTAATGCTGGTTTAATAGGGTTTGTGTGGATATGACTGTTCTACATGATTTAATACCTGTCATGACAGTGTTATGTGGTTGAGACTCTCACCTGTAGGACTATCTGCAGACTGGTCAGTGTTTGGAGTCTTACATGTGTTGTGCTACTCCCTGATGACCTATCTTTGGAAATGCAGTAGCATAGTCTGAGGATTGCAGTCAGTACATGGTGACAGCCATGAGTGTTACTGACTTAATATCTCTCAGTACACATATGTCACAATAACCCTGTTACACCAGTAAATGTATGAGTTTATCACAGCAACATAGGTTCATAGGTTCATAGGTTCATACTAGGCTATCTGCCCTGGGGCATTTATAAGCCTAGCCCAATTGTGTTTGGCTTATGCCACCCCTTGATTTGAGTATACTGTGCCCTTTTTAAAGTTTAGTTTACTGTGCCTCTGTCTAATAGTGACACGGAAGTAATCCCCGGGACAAACCTACGATCCCCCATCCACTCATCAAGATTCTTCTTGAAGAGAGTCAGTGAGGTGCTCTGCCTAACATGAATTGGAATTCTATTCCAGAGCGAAGGGAGCCTCTGGGTTATGAATCTGTTCCTCCAGCATGTTCTATTTATTTCTGTGCTGAGGTTCAAATCCCTCGAGCCCGTGGCTCTAAGGGATTTACATTTACTGAGGTGGAGCATGTCCATTAATTCTGGGTTGGACACAGCTTTATATGTCAGGCATAGATCGCCTCAAAGTAGGCGGTATGCAACTGAGTAGAGCTGGAGTTTTTTTAACCGAGCAGCATATGGCATCTGATTGAGTCCCTTGATCCTCCTGGTGAGGTACTTTTGGGGTCTTTCTAATTGCTGCAGCTGTCGGGTAAGGTACATCCCAAAGGGGGCATTGTATTCTATGATGGGCCTGATGAGGGATGAATAAAGGGGCACGATTACCTCTCTTGATCTAGATGTGAATCCTTTCATGATGAGGTGGGCTATGTAGAAGGTCTTTCTAACCACTTTGGCAATGTGGTTGTCAAAGGAGAGATTGCTATCAACTTGGGTCCCCAGATCCCTAATTACTTTCTCTGTACTTAATGGGTTACCACCTATGTCGTAATTTGTGGGCACATTGTTTTTGCCAAAGGGTATGACTATACACATTTTGGCATTTAGCTTTAGACCATGGCTCTGGCACCAGTTATCCATCTCTGCGAGACCTTTTTGAAGGATGTTTGTGTCAACTGGAGAGTCGATTATGGCACCCAGTTTGCAGTCATCTGTGAACTTGGTGAGCCATAGTCCTCCCACATTGGCCTGTACCTCAGAAAAGTAAATACAGAACAAGAGAGGTCCCAGGACAGAACCTTGTGGGACACCACTTGTGACTGGTTTCGAGTCTGACATGGCTCCAGCAACTCTGACTCTGTGGGTTCTGTCTTTGAGCCAGTTTGTGACCCATCTTGTGACATAGAGGTTTATATTTAGGCTGGATAGCTTATCTATGATGCCCGAGTGGGGTATTGTGTCAAATGCCTTTCCGAGGTCCAGATAGGCTGTGTGGGCTACCTTCCCTTCATCTATAGCCTTGGTGACTGTTTTGAAGAAGTCGACCAGGTTCAAAAGGTAGGATCTTCCCTTGACAAAGCAAAATTGGGTAGGATCTAGTGTCTGTAGGTCCCCAATGTCTTTGTTTATGAGTTCCATGATGATCCTTTCCATAGCCATGCAGACTAGGCTAGTCAGGCTTATGGGGCGATAGTTTCCAGGGTCCGTAGAGGCACCACCTTTGTGGAGTGGGACCACTGTTGCTGTACGCCATTCTTTGGGCACATATCCTGTAGTGAGGCTGAGACTGTACAGCAGTTTTACTTGAGGGATTAGTTCTTCTTGGAGTTCATGTAGGACGCAACCATGGACACCATCTGGTCCCATGGAAGCAGTGTCTTTTGCTTTGGAGAGGGTGGCCTTCACCTGAGCATCAGAGATGTTTGGGAGGCTGCACTCTGCTGGGATAGATACTTGCTCTTTTGGGGTGGAGGGGGTGGAGAAGTTTGCACTGAACCTGTCTGCCAGGATATTGGCGATGTCTGTGGGTTCAGTGTATTTTATGTCGTTTAGAATCAACTCAGAACAAGTCTGGGAGTTGCATCCCAGGTTCCTAACATAACTGAAAAAAGCCTTATGATTGTCTTTAGTGTCCTGTGCAATTTTTCTCTCGAAGCTGGCCTTGGAGGATTTTATGAGGGATCGTAATTTTTTGCTAGTACTGATCAGAGATGCCTTCCCTTTTAGGGATTTTGCTCTATCATATAGTAGCTTCCTCCTTCTGTTGTACAGTTTATTTATGGCTCAGGTCCACCAGACTGGACACCTGCCTTTGGATGATTGGGTCTTGATTTTGTTTGGGTTATCATGATCCATGCATTCCTGGAGATGTCCGTAGAATGCTTTTATATAGGATTCCGCAGTTTGGGCCGTAGTTTCCACTGGCCCTGGGGCCTTGAAGGATTCCACTTCAGTTTTGAGAAGTATGAAGTTCGCTTTTGAGAAGTTTTTCACTGTGGTTTTCTGGGCTGGGGGTGGGGTCGGGATGTAGATATCCAGTGAAATTAATTTATGGTCTGATCTTACCAATGAGGGATATACTTCTGGTATGGAGCATAGAGCCCCCATGTTGGTAATGATCAGGTCTAGTATGTTTTCCCCTCTTGTGGGAGTGGTGACTAGTTGTTCCATAGCATTTGAGTTTATAAATTCCAGGAACCTTTGGGCTAAGGTGCTGGGGCTTGAGTAATGCTCCCAGTCTATGTTTGGGTAGTTGAAGTCACCCAATATAATGGTGTTCGTAGAGATCTTCATGTTCTCCAATGTTTTCAGGAAAGCCGAGTGGGATTCCTGACTTTGAGAGGGTCGTCTGTAGGATGCTATAAACTGAAAAGCAGTCTTGCCCACTGTCAGTTGCACATGGATGGTCTCCGATACTTCGTGCAATGCCACTAACCTGGAGGTGTGGATATCCTTGATAAATATGGAAACTCCCCCTCCTTTTGTGGTTCGGTCTGGGTTTTGTGGCCAAAAAGCATAATATGAGGTATAACCTGGTAGTGCTGGGGTGCTCTCTGGAGCCTTGAACCAGGTTTCTGTCACTGCACAGATATCGATGTTCTCCATACTGAGGAGAGCTTCGAGTGCGTGCATCTTGAGGTTAAGACTTCTGGCATTTAGTGGCATTACCCTTAGTTTCTTGTTCCTTGTGCTGTCTATGGAGGTGGGTTTGACTTTTGAGCCTTGCCTAAAAAAGGCACTATGAGGGTGGCAAGAGCCTTTGCCAATATCTGAAAGCCCAGGGATGACAGGTGCAAGCCGTCCCTAGCGAAGCAACGTGGCTTGTCGAGCATGTCATCCCAGGCTGACAGACACTGGATCCCCTTTGAATGACACCAAAATTTTAGCCAATTGTTAAAATCGATCATTTTGTCTTTATACTGTGGCATCATTCTAGGTGAGGGTAAGATGCTGCTCAAAGTCATGGTCATACCGGCCTGGGCTACATGATCAGAGAGCTCCTCTATGTCTCTTTTCATGTAGTCGAGGGAGGTACGTCTCAGGTCATTCACGCCAGCATGTACAATGACTGAGTCATATTTGTATTTGCTTTGGAGTGACCTGAGTGCTTGCATTATGTGGTGGTTCCTAGCGCCCGACAGGTAGCTCACTGGCCTTCTCTTTATTCAGCCTGGTGAGCGGGACGTCAGTGTGTCTGACAATAGAGTCACCTATTACAAGAGTATCAGGTGTGTTATTCAGCCTTAAGGGCTGTGACTGCTTGGCACACTGACTTTGTGTGCTATGTGTTGTAAATGTTTTGTTTTGGGGTAGCGTTTGCTTGGCTGTCTGCTTTGGAGGTCTCTGTTGCTTAGGTAGATTTTTATTTAGAGCCTCCGAGTATGTTTTTGTGTTTTTATGTGTTTGGTTCGCTGTTGTGGTGGGACTATGTGATACTGGAAATGTGTTGTGTGAGGTTACCTTCATCTCCTGACTGGTTACACCAGTTTTGAGATGAGAGAGCCCAGCCTCCAGTTTGGCTATATGGTTGCATCTCTAACATATATTTGAACCTGTTTGGAGGAGGAGGGGGTTGTCCGTGTACATGAGACAGTTGTAACATTGCCTCAAAATTCCCAGATTCACCAGCCGGACTGGAGAGGAAACCATTGACTGACCTTTGGACATGCTAGAGTAATATAGGGAAATGAATTAAAATGGAACAATAGGGGACAAGGTAATCGTAGAGAGTATAAGAGTAAGTAGTGCTTATGGTTTATTAGTGCTAACTTGTAAGATTACTTATTTGGACCAGTGAGGGGCCTTAGAATGAGAATATGGTGTTTAATTTGAGAGATAGAGCAGTTCTAAGGGAAAAAGTAAAAAGAGCAGACTTTGTGGAGCCAGGAATAGTTTAAACCCAATTAGGCGGCGCTGCCCGATGTTGCGCTATGTGCAAAAACGCGCAAAAACGCGCAAAAGAGAGTTTTAAGAGTGGGATATCAAGGAGTTTGGAATTTACCCAAAATGGCCAATAAAACTACAGTTTCAAGGCAGTAACCACTCCCACAGGGGCAGGCAGGCTGCTCAATGTTTATCAACTGCCACTGATGAACACACTTAGCCCAAGCAAACAATGGCCTCCAAGAAACTTACAAACAGTTCAGAACAGCAAATCTGTAACTGAACTTTTTTAAATCTCAGAAAAGTGGGAAAAAAGCAAGATTTTTTGTTTTTTTTTAAGGAAAGCAGAGGTTCACAAGTATCAACAAGTTAGAACAGTGCAGTAAATGACCCCACACTTGAGTGCTAGGCCAGAGACAGATAAAATGCAAGTTTTAAGAAAAAAACGATTTTAAAAATAAGTGCACACAGGAAATTCATTAATCAGCTCTAGGTTGTGTTCTAAATGCAGTTACCAACACAGAAATCAAGTTTAACAAGCCAGAAAATGCTCAAAAGTAGGCGGCAATGCAGAAAAACTTAACAAATAATCTGAAGCAAAATACTTAAAATCTCAAAAGTGGCTCCTTTCTTCTCTCAGCATTTTCTCCTCTTGTCAATATTGGCCTTGTGTTTGTGCCTCCAGCCACAACTCTGTCAACCTTTGTACATATGCCATGCAGTAAGATGTGCATATGTTCAGTACACCATTATTTACTGACATCATACCTGATAATAAGCCAGTGAGATATCAGACTGCTAGACATGTTATGTATAGTAGGGCTTATATGTGAGGACAAAATCTGGACATTCTGTTGTAGTGTGTACAGTAGTGAGGTCTGTGTACTTATGATGACTGTGGACAGAGTGTGTACTGCGAATATGTATCTTGGCCTGTGTACAGACTGTGATAGATGTCATTGTTCTTAGTCCTGTTCTGTCTGTTGTTGCATGCTGCTCCAGTGTATGGTACCCTATTGGCATACATGTTTGTAGGGCCAAACCCACACATGTCCCATACCACAGTCAGGCATTGGAATACACTGTGTATTGGTCCAGTATATATAGGGTTAGTGTGTGAGTGGCACATATGAGGATAGTGTTGATCACACAGTCCATATACTGTAATATTAAGCACGCTTACCATATGTGGCTGTGGCTTTGTTTAGATTGGTTGCAGGTATGCGCTTTCACACAGGTGTCTGTTACTCCATGCTGTTACATGCCTGTAGAGCCTTCTATATTTGCAGGTACATGTGTATTCCCCCATAAGAAATGTAGTCCAGTGTTGTGGCAATCTGCCTGTAGTTTGCACAGTGCTTTGTGACATGCCTAGTAGTTCAGTGTACTTACCCAGTGTGATGTTATGTCCAGATATGTGTCAGATGTACTGCTGCCAGGCAACCATAACTGTTGTGTATTTCTGACAAAGCAGTGGGATGCTGTACAGATGTATGTCATTAACTAGTTTGTAGTATGTGGGCTTCTGACCTCTGCTCCTCTGGTTATTATGTGTCAGACAGGAGTGTGTGAATGCATAAACTGTGTGAGCATATCTATTCCAGTATTTACATGATATCCCCATTTACATGGCTGTAAACATCCACTTTTTCAGCCTTGGTCCACATGACTTGCACTAAGGGGTTTCTGTGTATACCTCTGGACTGACCAGAGTGTGTCAGACTGTCCACATGTATTGGTCATATCTCTGCTGTATTCCACAGGACCATTACTGTGATATCTGTGGTACTGTACTATGATGATCTTAGGATGTCTGTCATTAACTGATGGTGTACGTGTCAATATCAGATGTGACTTCCCACACACAACATTTCTGTAAAGACAACCCCTGTTAGAGTAGCAACAGTATACATTTATACCTGCAATACTTACATGACATCCCCTTGCACTAAGAGGTTACGACTATTGGTGCTGAGGTATGACTCCACTACATGTTCTGGACATATGTTAAACATATATGTATATATCTACATATAGATATATATATATATATATATATATATATATATATCTACATATATGGATATATATATATTTGCATATATGTATATATATATATATATATATATATATATATACATATATACATACACACATACACACACACACACACACACACATATATATATATATATATATATATATATATATATATATATATATATATATATACATATATATATATATATATATATACATATATATATATATATATATATATATATATATATATATATATATATATATATATGACCATATATAACGCAATATACAGATGTATATATATATATATGAATATATATATATGTACATGTACACATATATCTAAATATGTATATATATATATATATATATATATATATATATATATATATATAAAACCCATATCCTTGTTATGTGTAAACATAACTGTTGTATATACCTCCCCAGATGTATCACACCTTATTTATCAGATATGTGTATATTTAGATATAACAACATACATGATTCAACAGTACTATTACTAACAAGTACTACACAATAGTAGAAGTCATAGCAGTTGTTCAAAACTTAGTATGTGTACTGACAGATATATTGGAAAAAATAATAACTGTCTTCACAGTTGTGAGGGCTTAGTGGTTAACTGCTGTAATGTTAGTGTACAGGGTCCTGGGTTCAAGACCTGCAAGGGCTTTTTATTTTGTTGCTGGGCAGAACAAGGGCTGTTGGATACTAAGTGGTTAAGGCAGTTTTGAACAGCTTTAAATGGGTTTGCTCAATGGTAAGCTCTGCTAAAATATCGTTAAATAAAAAGGCACTTACACCATGTAGGTTCACTTACCAGTGCACAAATCTGCTTAGCATTTATATTGTAGCAATGCTGAAACCTGCTAAGCATGGCTATGCCCTGGTAACCAGTGCTCACATTTTTGTCTGATAAAATAGCAGGGTACTGACATCTTTAATAAGTGTATTTAATTCCATGTACATAACCTGCATCTATGTGCTGTCATTACAGTAGCAAGGGGTGTGAGTCTACTTTCTGGGACACCTGAGTATATATGGCTTGTACAAAACTCGTTTCCATTTGCATGTGCTACATACATGGGTAGTATCCCAGTTTATATGCAGTCACACTGGCATGTAATGTATCATTACGTTACTACTGTTGACAGTGCTTTCCCAAGTAAGAGTAGATTGCAGATTGTAGTATTGGAACCAAATTCCCCTGCATGCAAAGATGGACGCTGAGTCCTCACTGTCGTGATCTTGGTGTGTGAGCTGTGTCTCATTAGATATTTCATGCTGGATATTGATCTGACATGTGGATATTAACTGTAGACTACTGTGTGCATAGGACATGTCATTGAGGGCTGCTGTCATGTAGTAATGGCATACCTATCAGTGTCAGACATCTATATGTCAAAACATTCACCCTAATGCATAGCCATTTGGCTAGTTGACATTTGTCTGTCCTCTGTACAGATGTGCAGATGCCAGGTATCCATCTTGGCTACTTACAGGCAATCTATGCTTGACTGACACTGACATGTCTGCCCTGCTATGTTATGAATGCCACAACTAGGAATCTACACCATGTACACACCACATGCCAGGGATACCTCAACTACACTACCACAGTCAACAGAACCTGCTTGGGTACAGGTCACCAAGACAGACACTGACCATTTTATGTAATACCTGTTGCATACATGTCAGCTGGAGTACCTCACTGGCCCTCTGCAATAGGCAGCCAGATGATTGGATGTTCATGTAACTCTCACCCTGAGGATCACTCCTGTGGTATCTGTTGATAGATGGCCTGCTGGCACATGGCAAGTGGCATGATACCACTGTACACACATCCCCTACACTTCCCATCTCTCCGTGTACAATAGCCTGGTACACACCTATGAACACCTGCACTGATGTACCCCAGTACTGACAAATGTGCACATGTGCATTACTGAGAATAACAGTGTCTGTGTGTTTGTAGACCTGTAGTTGATAATACCCTGAGGTCCTTCACACACACTGCACCCCCCATTGCCATAATTAGATGTGGCTGCTGCTGTACTGGAAATTACATGTACCTTGTTATACACTTCACCCTAAGGGCTACCTGTGGCTTGCAGTGCCAGCACAACACTGTTGTACAAATGGGTTGATAGGCATGGGATACCCTCTGAGTTCTGGCAAGTGTGTGTATGTGTGCATGTGTGTATATTTGTAGGGCACACTAGGGATTTCCTAAAACCCAAATCCCCCTTCCAACGTAAGGGTGGGGGTGTTTTACCCTAAAGAACCTGGGAACACACCCCCATCCCTTTTGGGTTTTGCAAATTTAAAGCCCCAACCTTAGTAGCACTCATAACCAAGGGGGGGTTTAGTCCCTGGCCCAAGTTGGAAAGGGGGGTATGTAAGGGGTTTTATTCCCTTTTCAGTATACATTCCCGGGGGTTTGGGGGCTGGGAATTTCCCGGTTTTAAAACCAGGTACCCCAAAAAAAATTCCCCTTTTCCAATGGTTATGGGAATGCCCTCCCTACGGGAATGTAAAACAAAACCGGGGTTTATATTGCTGGGGGTGGCCTTTTTGTAACAAAGGACCCCATTTCAAATTTTGTTGATGTAATCCCCTCTTAGTTGGTGTTTTGACGTTATGTTGGGTTTTTTAGTTGTTATTACATATTCACACAGAATTTCCCCCCCAAACCGTACCCCCCCAACCTATGAACCCGTTTGGGGGTTTCCTTACATTAAACATTAACCCCGGCCACCTCCCTTCCTTTTTAAAATGTGTTGGGGTTTTGCCAAATTTAAAAAAAACATAGGTAAAGGGCCTTACATACCTAATAGGGTTCTATTTTCCCCTGTTTTCCAAAAAATTTTGTGTGTTTTTAAAAATTTTTTCCACCCCGAAATTACCCTTTTCCCAGGAAAGGGGGTCTGCTAGAATTACCCCATTGTTAACAAACCCCCCAGGTAAACCTGTGGAACATAAAATTTATACAACCCGTAATGTGTTAAATGCCCTTTCCTCCCAAAGGGGTCCCCGGTACCCCGGGGGGATAAAAGCGGGTTTTTAAAAGGGTTATGGTTGTTTTTAAAAATTTTTTTGTGACCATTGGAAACCTAATAATTTTCCTATAGGACTATTCTCGTGTTTGAACAAAAACCAAAGCCCCCCTGGTGGTTTTACAAACAAACCCGGTTTTGTTTAACCCAAACCCGACAAATTCCCCAATTGTCCACTGTTAAAAAAGGGGTGTTTTACACTACCATGGACCCCCTTTTCAAAACCCAAACCCGAAAAATTTTCCACTCATCAGGTTTAATGTTATAACAGACCCGGACAGTTTCCTGACCCAGGATTAAACTTTACCACATTTTTATATTTTTGGGTACAAAGCAGACCCCCCTTATTTTGGTTTACCCCGCAATGGTTAGAATTTTGGGGGTGTACATTAACCCTATGCACTGTGTTTTTTGGAAAACCCAACCCCTTTTTTACACCCCCCCCAAAATAGGGGAAATTTTCTTGGGAAATTTTGGATTTTTCAGCTGTTGGAATTTTTTCAACACAGTTCCCGCCCTTTTCCCTTTTTCCCCGGAATGGGAACGCCCAAGGGGGTTCAGTTCCTTTTCCCGCCAAAATGGGAATGGGGCCTTTTAGGTTCCCCGGGCACCTCAAACAAACAAAAAATTTTGGGAACCCTCCCTATGTTAATAGTTGCTATTGGGTCCCCCCTTTGGGAACTACCCCCCTGCATGTGGCTTCTTTTGGGTTGGGCATGTTCCGCATTCTTTGGTACCCCCTAGGGAAATTTCCCCGTTTTTTCGCCATAACCTTTCCCTGTTTTGTTTTGGATGCCCGGGATTGGGACCCCTTCCCCTCATATGCCAAAAGGGTTGGTTGGTTTCCCCCCAAACCTGGCTGAGCCTTGTTTGACACCTGGTAGGAGGGGTTTAAAAAAATTTTTTGGCCCCTTTGGGTGTTTGGGGTTTATATGGGGTTTCCCTAGCCCGTGTTTTTTGGTGGTCCAAGTTTTTGCCCATGTGGCCGCCCTAAAACATGTTTGTTTTTGGACCCCAGGGCCCTCCCGGCAGGGTGTGCCCGTTCATGTTGCCATAATAAACTGTCCTATTTCCCACCACCCAAAAAACCAATGGGCCCTCCCTTTTTTCCCACTGGGTTTGGGGTGGGGGTATTTTTTGGGGTTTTGGGCTGTTGGGGTTTGGGGTTTTTTTTTTTTTTTTTTTTTTTTTTTTTTTTGGGGGGGGGGGGGGGGGGGGGGGGGGGGGGGACCCAACCAAGTGGGAATGTCAAATTGGATTTGGGGGTGGGAGCCCCCCTTCAGCCCCTTTTTACCCAAACCCCGGGCCAAAAAATTTTTCCCCCCCCCCAACCCCCCACCCTTTTTAAATTCAAAAAACAAATTTTTCAGTTGTCCCCCGTTTTTTTGGCATATTGTGCAAATGATGTTATGAATGACAGGGATGTGGCACATGTATCATCATATGCACAGGGTGTGTTGTTGGTTTTCCAGAGACCTAGGCTGAGCCATATGTTTGACACCATATGTGTGAGTGAGGGGGTTTAATTATTTATTTGGCTGTGGTGATGTGGTGTGTGTAGGTATGGGGTTGCCCTAGCTGTGTTGGAACTGTGTGTGTGCGTGCATGCACACAGTTCTGCCATGTGGCTGCCCTATAAAGGGGTTTGCTGGATAGTGGCAGACTGTACCTGGCAGGGTGTGCACTTCACTGTCTCCAGCCACGGACATGGGAACTGTGCCTGCCAGGATTTCCACGGGCACCATCAGGTACAAGCTACGATATGGTACTCTCCCCTGATGATGACATATGTCTGCTGGATCTGGGTCCCTCTTGGAACTGACCAGGGCCACGTGCATGTGGCCTGCTGTGGTGTGGTGTGGACAGTGTCCTCCGTGCAGTGCTGTGGCTGGTACTGCCACTATGGGAGTGGTTCTGTTTTCTGGCACGTCCACGTCAACCTCCAAGCTGTTTGTGTTGTTGGCCTATGTCCATGTGGCCATTGCACCACTCCCATCATATGCTCAAGAACGGACATTCCACGGTCAAGGATTCCCACCATCTCACCCAACTGTCTGTCCATGACCTCTGTAAAATAACAGAGGGCACCTGCAAGATCACGGATGTTGTCAGTAACAACTGAATGAGTAGGCCTCTGCAGCAGCCTGTCTGGTGTACCATTCCATATGTGCCTGCACCTCCATGACGGCCTGAAACATGTGTCTGGTGGTACCAGATGTAGCTCTTCTGCCAGGGGCATGATGACTAGCAGCCCTCCAATGAGCACCCCTATACATCTGCCTATTTGGTACCCCACCGGACATCTGGCTATGGCTGCTGTGTCCAGATACATGTGCCATAGATACCACACTGTCCTATCCCATGCCACCAACCACCAACTGTCCCTCAGCTATGGCCACTGGTGATGGGGTATGTATAGGCAATGTGACTGTGTATGGGGATTGGGTGGACAACAGTGAGATGTCAAATGATGGTGCAGCTTCAGTCCCTGACAACCCCGCCATTGCCTCAACACACCTATCATCATTTTCAGTGTCTGTATGGACACCAACATCAGATTACCTGCAGGAGAGACCCTGACCCACCTCACCACCTGTGAGAGGAAAACAAGAAACATGCTTTAAGACCTGTATGTCATTGCTTAACAGTACAAACACACACACACACACACACACACACACACACACACACACACACACACACACACACACACACACACACACACACACACACACACACACACACACACACACACACACACACACACACACACACTGACATTCCACCATACTACTTACCTGTCCCTGAGTTTACAGACTGTCCCTAGTTTTTTCTCTTATTTTCTCTATCCTGCATCCGTCTTGAATAATTAAAGTCAATAATACCAATCATTAATGTATGATTCTTCTAACTGCTCAGAAAAAAATGATCACAAAACTTGACCTGTTACTCCATTAACTCTTTAACTTGATTGGAATCATTTTTTCAAAGACTACCTGATGTCATCAAGTGTTTACCCTGATTTTGTCCAGATGTCTTGAGCATGGCCCCCATATGTTATGGGCTACTACTGTCATTCAATAATGTCACGCACTGGAGTGTCATACTTAACTATTGTTCAGTAGATGCAAGATCTGTTGCTCTATTAACTTTTTATGTGGACTGCAGTAATATTTGGGAACACTCTCTGGTGTTGTCTAGCAATTCCCCAATGCATCTTTAGTGCTGCATATGTGGGTATTCTATCACCTTTATGCTGCTTGCAATTAAAACAGTATCCCTGGTGTCTAGTTTTCCCTCTCAATGCATCTTTCATGTTGCAGACTTTATTATACTATCAGCTGTCCTGAGATTACATGTCAGAATTGTATTCCTGGTTTATAATGTGTCTGTCCATGTCCATGTACTTCATGATTTCTAAGGTAAGTTGAGAGGTATGAACAACCCACACTCGCACATGCGCATACATGGACACACACACAAACACACACACACATACACACACATTTTTACATACATCAACCCCCCTCCACTCCACCAGATAGCACTTACAGACAAATTAAGCCCCCCCCACACACACACACTTACAGGTGAGGTTGCACAAAGATATTACACACAGACCTCTCATTACCCATCTGTCAACATGCATGACATATGGTATTCAACAGCATGCAGAGCAGCTATAATCAAACCCTGCTAGCAACATTATATATCTCTGTGATGCATGGGTGGTGGTAGTAGGTGATGCCCCTTCCCCTGGAACACACTGCTCCCATGTACACACTATTGCTGTGCACCTGTTCACCCTGGCATGTACTGTGCACCATACCTCACAGGTGTACACACCATTGCTGAATGTGCATATATGTGTCACTTATGTTTGCTCTGCTGCTCACAGCCCCTATGTGTTTGTCCAGCACATACCTGGGATGATAGGTGGACAGATGTAATTTGTGAATGCCTGATGTCTGATTTACAGATCTCATCATAAGCAGTGCATGTATGCCCAATAAAATACAATTACACTGACAACCTTCAAACTTTACCGTGGTATGGAGAGTGTACATGCTTATAGATATGGCACCCTCTTCCCTGATATGCCATGGGGCCACATTACTGCATATGTTAACATTACACAAACCTGGTATGTGACCTATGACCTGTGCAATCAAATGCAGTATCAGACAAATGTGTTAGTTGTGCAGATGCTGATTGAGATGCATACAATTTGTGGGTGCATATTTGTGCACACCCATATCATGATGGTTTGTTGCACCTAATGTTATGTGTACTACAGTAGTTACTATTCCTGGAAGGGGTATACTAGCATGTGCCATCTGCATTTGCCAGTATTTGGTCACTCTGCCCTACAAATGTCCCCCAACTCTGCATGATTGCAAGGTTGACTCATGTGCACAGCCCTTGGAGGTCACACAGTGCCGTCGTGTGCACAGCCCTTGGAGGTCACACAGTGCTGTCACTATTACTGTGGAGTCAGGGTTAGGTCTGCCACAATTCATGACCTTGACTGCGTGCAGATACATCCATTCTTAGCAAGCTTTGAATCTCTGCTTCAGTGCACTGTTGTGTTTCAGGATGACACCCCCCCCATCCATAGCCTTCTTGCAGATGCTTGACAACTATGGCCTACACATGTGTCATTTTGCATTGTCCCAAACTTTGAACACCATCTGTACCACCCTAGTCCCTGCTAATGAATGGCAAACATACAGGTGTACACTGGCACCAGCAAGGCACAGATGGGGATGGTGGGCCTGTGGTGGGGTGAGGTGTTGGTTGTGCAGCACATGTATCTTAATTGATACTGTCTGTAGGTTTCCAACATGGTCTTGGTACACCAGTACACATTGCAATGCATGACTTTGGGGGAATTTTGCTGTTATGCATATGCTACCTGTAGAGAGGCCTGGCTGATGTTTCTTGTGGTACAACTGTCTCTTCTGATAACCCTAACCCATGGGGAACACTTATGCAGAGTCCAGGCAATTGCTGACATAGGTACTGCACAGCCAGTACTTGCTAGACATTCCTGCAACTCCCTCAGTGGTGTGGCATGTTACTAGGCAGCCTGCATGACCAGTTTGCAACATGTGTCCTTATCTGTCTTGGATGGCCATCTGTTTATTTTCTACATTAATCCTGTCCCATACAGTCTTGCCACATATTCGACTGGCTGCACTGTTTGCCATAGTATATGCAATGGTGAGGTAAGGCTACAAGTCCAACTACTGGGTGCTGCCTGTTGGGTATGGGATTCATTCCATGGCTTGTAAGATGTGTGCAAGCCATGACTGTCTCTGTTGCAGGTAAGTGGGCACATTTGATGGCCAAACGTCTTGGACAGCAGACCATTTTCTGGTGTGACATTGAGGACCTGTACTTTCTGGAAGGTCCATACTCATGAAGAATGCATGCTGTCAGTACCTCAAAAGCTGCTTCCACAATATGTTATCTGGTGTGTATGCACACATATGCTTCCAATGTTTGTAAAGTTATGTATTCCTCATATTTGCTGTCCTAACATAGGATTCCATATTACACATTCATTGCTCATGTTAGGACCACATTGCAGGTTGTAAGGGCTATGGAATGCAGTAGTGTGATATGCCGTAGTGTAGATCTGTAACAGTTGCCATTGTAATAGTCATATATGCACTGTTGTAGCACTGTATAAGGGTGATGTTTCAGACATGTCCCTACTGTAGGCCATTTGTCCCACCATTAAGTTCATCTCTGTGCACACATCTTGCAATGACAGGTTGTTAGTTATATTGCAGGAGTCTTACATACCCTTCATATACACCACCATGGTGACCACTGTGATGCAGTGCAGTTAACAGCAACAATACGTGAACATGTACAACATGCATTATGGGTAGGTGTGTTAAATGTGTGCATGGAATATACCATGGCCATAACATGACCGGTGTATTGGCAAACCTGAACAAATACCATACTCACCTACTACAGGCTGCTGCCCCAGAGGTATACCAGAGGGACCTAAAAAACTGTATGAGAGATGTGACGTCAGTAGCTACACTTGAGGCATTGGTACAGGGTGGGAGCAGCATTACAGTGCATCAACAGTACAAACCCATAATACTACAGATTCTGCACATCTGTTTATTACTACAACGCAGCAACAGACTATATATAATTCATCTCACATATGCATGATTAAACTCTACAGATGCAGATGGATATGCAACAGTTGTCTACTGATGCACCCTGTAGCCTTACCTTCATGCTCCTCAGACATTGTGTGAGTCGCACCCACCTCCATTATGCTCTCCACCAGGTCTTATGTTTGCGGGCGGGCAGGTGCCCTGAGGCTGGCGAGGAGCTCCTCAACATTTGTCAGAGGGGCTGGATGGCATGACCCCCCCTGTTGCAAGCTGGTCCCCCCTAACTACAGCAGCATGCCGATGGGCATGGTGGAGTATATCAATGCAGTGATGTCGGACCTGCTCATAACTCCGGTTATGTAGGCTGACATCGTTTACCCTGTGGACAAGATCGTTCCACAGAGCGGTCCTCTCCTGCAGATCATGGGCTGTGTGGTAGAGCTGCACCAGGTATGTGATAATGACTTCATTCTCCTGGGGTGTGTAAATTGGAAGTCTCTCCTGAGACATTGTGCCTGAAAGACATAAAGAGGGAAACAGGTCTGAGGACCTCATACTGCAAGGATATAAAAGTTGTAAATACACATCTCTGTCTTCCCCCACCATATCTGCAACAGCAATCTGCTTACATAACTCAACAGGTATGGCTACAGCAGACCTACAGCTGGGACATATATCGTATTCTGCAACAAATTGTGCAATGTGTTTGTAGTCATGTTCCATCTTGAAATACTATCATTGGTGGCCAGTTACGAACAATGTCACCTGCATGCCTTTGTAAGGGCCACTTTGGTTCCATATATGCATGTGTTCTGTTTGCTATGTGACTGCTGCCCATCTGTTGTTTTGTGTTAATGGGGATATCTATGCATGCTGTAAGACAAAATACTGGAATGTATGGACTATTACTACCCACATATGTTCTATAACAGTGACACAATAGCATGTTTGGGAAGACAGTTGCCAGCAAAACCACCTCTCTCACCTCAGCTGCCTATGTTACCAGGCCACATCACATCTGGAACCCACCCTGGGACCTCATCATCTACTTGCACTACCTTCAGGTGGAACCACCTTAGGGGATGTTGTTAGCCCCCGCCCCAAGATCACACACAGACAGGATCCTGTCACCCAAAGTCAGGTCCAGTCTGGTGCCTAGGGAGCTCCACAGAGACTTGGGGGATGTGCTACAGCATATTGAGGCCCTCAGTACACAATCTCAGGGTCCACATGCTCCTCCTGCTCAGCCCCCAGACCAGGCACCTTCATGGCCATGAAGATGCTGTTGTGACTGCCCATGGGTGGGGATCTTAGTCCCATTGTTTATATATGGGGGCTCATGGGCTTCCACATTCTAAACAACACTCTCCATCCATGGTGTTTGCCCAGCGCATGTGTCATATACTGCCCCTATATGCTATCTTGTTTGTCTTCCAACCCAACCTACCTCCCCAAATATACCTACTATCCTTCCCCAAAATACTAATCCCACCTTCACAAACAAGGGCAATGTGTTCCCAACATGGAGTTCGCACCAGACATAACTGTCCATTTTGCTCCCACTTACTGCTGTATATATATATATATATATATATATATATATATATATATATATATATATGTGTGTGTGTGTGTGTGCATTGATATGTGTGATGTTCTCTCACACATATCGTGCAGCACTGTCATTCAACAGTAGGGGACATGTATTTATATAAATATGTGTGTGTGTGTTTGCATATATGTAGACATACACACACATACATATATATATATATATATATATATATATATATATGTGTGTGTGTGTGTGTGTGTGTGTGTGTGTGTGTGTGTGTGTAGATATATATATTATGAGTTGTATGCACACACACACACACACACACATACATATATATATATATATATATATATATATATATATATATATATATATATATATATATATAGATGTGTGTGTGTGTAGATATATATATATATATATATATATATATATATATATATATATATATATATATATATATATATATATATATAGTTTATGCACACACACACACACACATATACATATATATATATATAGATATATATATATATGTGTGTGTGTGTGTGTGTGTGTGTGTCTGTATATCTGTAGATGTATATATATATATATATATATATATATATATATATATATATATATATATATATATATATATAGGGTGCATTCAAACATCAAGTTCACACTCTCTAACTCTCATTCCTGCACAGCTGCACTGTTCTGCCTTGCTACAACACAGACAGGTGTCACATGTGGACACAGCCTAACATTAGGAGATATATATAGGGTTCATAGGGTTCATAGGAGGGTACTAAGCTATTGACCCTAGGGCCTATATAAGCTTAGCCAACATGTACCCTGGCTTTCGCCACCCAAGTGATCCCCGGGTTGAATTTCCTATCTCTTATCCTATCCAATCATCAAGATTTTTCTTGAAGAGTGCTGATGAGGAGCTCTGTTTGACATAGATAGGTAGTCTGTTCCAGAGTATAGGAAGTCTCTGGGACAGGAATCTATCCCTCCAGCATGTTCTGTTTATTGTGGTGACAAGGTTTAGGTCCCTAGAGTGTGTAGATCGGAGGTATTTGGATTTTTTTAAGTGGAGCATGTCCAACAGCTCTGGGTTTGACATAGCTTTGTATGTTAGGCAGAGATCGCCTCTGAGTAGGCAATATGTGATGGAGTAAAGCTAGAGTTTTTTTAGATGGTCTGCATAGGGCATCTGTTTGATGCCAGTAATCCTCTTTGTGAGGTATTTCTGTGGCCTTTCCAGTTGTTGTAGATGTCTTGTGAGGTACATACCAAAAGGAGTGTTGTACTCTATAATGGGTCTAATGAATTATGAGTCGAGGGGAGCAATGACCTCTTTTTTTCTGGATGAGGAACCTTTTGTGATGAGGTGAGCCATGTATAAGGATTTCCAGACCACTGTGGTGATGTGATTATCAAAGGAGAGGCTACTGTCCACCTGTGTCCCAAGGTCTCTTATCACATTTTCAGCATTAAGTAGGCTACCAGCTATGTGGTAGTTCATGGTTAGAGAGTTTTTACCAAAGGCAATGACAATACACTTTTTGGCATTGAGGTTCAGGCCATGGCTTTGACACCAGGCATCTGTTTCAGTGAGGCCCTTTTGTAGTATGTCCACATCGTTAATAGTTTCAATTATGGCTCCTAGTTTTCAGTCATCTGCAAACTTTGTTAGCCAAAGACCTTTTGTGTTAGCCTGTGCTTCAGAAAAGTAGATACCAAACAGGAGAGGACCCAGGACTGAACCCTGTGGTACTCCACTTGTCACTGGTCTAAAGTCAGATTTGGAGTCTGCTACTTTCACAGTGTGGGTTCTGTCCATGAACCAGTTGGCAACCCATCTTGTGACATAGGGATTTATACCTAGTTTAGTGAGCTTATCTATAATTCCAGAGTTGGGATTGGTGCCGAAAGCCTTGGCGAGATCTAGATAAGCTGTGTGAACCACCTTACCCTCATCTATGGCTTTGGTGACTGCTTCAAAGAAGTCAATCAGGTTTAGGAGACATGATCTGCCTTTTACAAATCTGAACTGGGTAGGGTCCAGAGTTTGGAGATTACCAATGTCTTTGTTTATGTGTTCCATGATGATACGCTCCATTGCCTTGCAGACCAGGCTCGTCAGGCTAATGGGGATGTAGTTCCCAGGGTCCGTCATGGCTCCCCCTTTGTGGAGTGGGATAACTGTCACAGTGTGCCATTCAGTAGGCACAAAGCCTGAGGTGAGGCTAAGACTGAACATGGTACTTAGGTAGGGTGCCATTTCATTCTGTAGTTCATGTAGAATGCAGCCTGGACTTTATCAGGTCCCATGGATGCTGTGTTCTTGGCTTTGGAGAGTGTGTTTTTTACCTGTGCAGCTGTGATTACAGGAACTTTGCATTCTTCCGGTATACAGATGGGCCCTCTAGGGGGTGAGAGGGGGTTAAAGTTAGCACTGAACCTATCTGCCAGGATGTTGGCAATATCAGTTGGTTCTGTATATTTAGTGCCATTGTGCTGTAACTCAGAACAGATCTGAGTGTTGCCATTGAGATTCTTGACATAGCTATAGAATGCTTTGTGGTTGTCTTTAGAGTCAGTGG
Source organism: Protopterus annectens (assembly GCF_019279795.1). Classification (NCBI taxonomy): domain Eukaryota; kingdom Metazoa; phylum Chordata; order Ceratodontiformes; family Protopteridae; genus Protopterus; species Protopterus annectens. Next base: position 1,032,836,284 of record NC_056730.1, read on the forward strand.
CAATTTTCTTTTCCTAACTAGCTTTGGAGGATTTTATGAGGGATCTTAGCTTCTTACTGAGGTTGACCAGGGCGTTCCTCCAGTCATGGGATTTTACTCTTGTTTGTAACAGTTTCTTTCTTCTGTTGTAGAGTTTGTTTATGGCAGAGGACAGATCGATCGGCTTTTTTTTTTTTTGGGGCATCTTGGTTTTATTAGGGATAGCATGGTGCATGCACTCGTGTAAGTGCTTATAAAGTGCATTTGTGTATGACTCAGCAGTCATACCTCTATTGTCCATCTGCATGGGTGTCATGAAGTTTGCCATTTCTGTCTTAAGAAGTGTGAAGTTGGCTTTGGAGAAGTTTTTTACGGTGGTTTCCCTAATTGGGGGAGGGGGCCGGATGTGGATGTCTAGGGTGATTAGCTTGTGGTCGGATCTGACCAACGAGGAATTGACCTCTGGTGTGGAACACTGGTTGCCCATGTTGGTAATGACCAGGTCTAGGATACTGCTGCCCCTGGTGGGGTCAGATTGCAAGGTCATTACATGTTGCTACATTACATGTTAACATGACTGTCCTGCAAGTGGTGGGCTCTGAAACTCATGTCTCTGTCATAACATCATTACTTCCACCACCTGCTATTGGCCACACTAATATACATGTCTTGCGGTACACACACACTATGATGGCTTAAATCTTGTCATTCAGTGCTGATCTGCACAGTTGACAGGTATGGCCTACTGCCTACAAGGACTGTAAACCAGGGGTCATGAGTTCATATCTCAGCCCTGCTAGACAGGGGTCCAGGGAAGTAAATAGTGCGGGAAGAAATAGCCAGGGAATTGTTATTGCTAGGCTTGTATAGGCCCTAGGGCTGATAGCCTGGTACCAACCTATGAACCTATGAACCTATAACAGACACTATTGTCCATAGCAGTTGTTCAGCAGGACATCATTACAACAACAACTCCTGATGGCACATATAAATCTTTCCACATCATCTATCCCATTATTATAGACCAAGTACTACATTTAATTACATGCATATATGCTTCACATACCTGTTTTAGGATTGTCAACTCTTCTGGATACAGTTTGCTGTGTCCCCTTGGTTAACTTGGGATGTCTGTAGGTTCAGTTGTTGAACAACTTTTTATTTGCTGGATGTTTGTTTGTGTGTTTGTTTCTCTGTCTCTCTCTCTCTCTCTCTGTCTCTCTCCACTACATGGATTGAGCTGCTTTGAATAGATTGCATCATGGATTTTGTAGCTGATGAACATGATCAGGTGATGGCCTCTGCACCAATCAGTGTCCACCACATGCTACCTGCATGCAGCCTGCTGTGTAGTACTTCCAATTACCACTGTCATGGCAACCCACTACTAAAAATTACTAAATCATGTGGGGCATTGTCTCTTTACCTTTCCGGTATGGTGGACATCCTTCCTGTTTGTGGGCAGCAGTGTTACAGACAGCAGGTAGCAATATGTCTTACAAGAGAACTTGCAGACACAGGCCAACTACATATTTGTATAAGGTTCCAGACCTACAGAAAGTGTGAGTAGTGTTTTTATATGCATTGGATACCTCTAGTGTTACAGAGTTTGTGTGTACATACAAGTTTAGCATGGAATGCAGTCTGTCTGCATAGCTCTCAACTGTGGGCCTATCCAGATGATGGCCAGAGGATTGGCTGTTATGTTTTGTCTGTCCATCACACAGGTCTTGTCTCAGATATATCACTGGCATTCTGTCTGTTGAGTGCTGTCAGTACATGGCTACATCCATTTGTGTTTCTGACTTCATATTCCTGAATAAGGGTATGTTGCAACCAATCCTGTAACACCAGCAACTTTCTCAGTGTGTAACAACAATATTGCAAATATGGTCCTGTGTTTCAGCCTCTCTCCTCCACCTATATACCAGGCTTTGTCCATATGTCATACAGAAAGAGGTTGTTAAGTAGTGGCCTATCATTATTTAGTGCTGGCATTCCTGCTATCATTCCAGTGATGTTGTGGTCCCCACACATATTGTGGGGTAGGGTCCATATATATGTGGGCTACAGCTGGACAAAGCATGTGTGTCCTTGTACAGTCCAGAGGTCAGTGTATGTAACACTGTTATATGCCCCTTTACGTCATTCTATGAGGGACGAGTATGCACCATATATAACCTAGGCTGTTACAACATGTGAGGGATATCAGTAGTAAGACACCTTAAGGTATACGGCTGTAAATTTTCATACATTTCACCTTTGGAACATTGTGGGGGCTAGTGATTACTGTCTTACAGACTCTTCTGTTTGTCAGTGTGATGTTTTAAGTTAAGCATTGTTATGTAGCAGATACATCTTCATTGTGACAACTTAATTCTGTGTAATTGGAGGCTGCTGAACTACATCTGAATTACTTACTGTTGATTGATTCTTATCTCTTGGGCCAATGTTTGCTTACTGTTGTACTACTTGAGGGCCTTGGCCTGGACAGCAACATATGTTATGCTTTCGGATTACTGTATAAAATGTTTTGATTGAGAGTTGCATTACTCAGTTAGTATGTATTTCAAACACTTGACAGCTATATGACATGGCATATACAACTGAAATAGTACACAAATAAACGTTTCTTATATATGCAAACCCGTGTGTGGTGTCATATCCTTTGACTTCTCTGTGGGTATATGTTTCATGCAATAATTTTTTTATATGAGAGAATCAAACACTGTCCATTTTAAAATGTGGCAACTGTAGGAATACTGGGTGTTCAATATGCTGTGCACCCTCTAAATATGTATCTTCCTATACATATCTATATGTATTAATATATGTATATGTATGTGTATGTCTCTCTCTCTCTCTCTCTCTCTCTATATATATATATATATATATATATATATATATATATATATATATATATATATATATCTGCATATATGTGTGTGTGTGTGTATATGTATTACTGGAATGTTTACTGCTTCCACATTGTGCATTACCTATGCTACACAAACTGTTCTGCATGAGATACCATCCTGACATCATACAGATGGCATGGATTACTGTTAACATTTTGTGGCTATGTTGTGTAGGGTCTGGGGTATGAGACTTGCAAGTGTTGGTGTTGTGTTGCAAGGCAGATCTGTTTGGCTGTGGAGGAGGGGATGATATCAATCATTACAAGAGGTACTTAAACTGGGCCCCCTCAACCCCATTAATGGTGCCTTTGGTAATATATGCATTTGTTGTGTTCTTTTATATATTTATATCTATATATATATATATATATATATATATATATATATATATATATATATATATATATATAGACATATATATGTATATATATATATATATATATATATATATATATATATATATATATATATATATATATATATATATATATATATATATATATATATATATATATATATATATATATATATATATATATATATATATATATATATATATATATATATATATATACATATATATATATACACACATCTACATATATAAATACATCTCCTCTACTGTTGAATGACTGTGCTGGATGATATGTCTGAGAAAACATCAGGGTTATTTATATCTGACATGGCTTAGTGGAAAATCACTTTGGCTATGGTGTGCAGGGTCCTGGGTTTGAGAGTTGCAAAGGCTGTTTATTTTGTTGCTGGGCAGAACAACGGCTGTTGGATACAGAGTGATTAAGGCACTTTTAAGCAGATGTAAGTGGGTTTGCGCAGGTTTGCACGATAGCAAGGTATGCTAACTTCCAGTTAAATATGCTTACAGAGAGTTAGCTTCAAAATTGCTTATTCTGTGTGTGCATTGCTTACCCCTGCGCAAACAGGATTAAATCTGCTTACTGCTGCTTAAAAGTGCTTACTCCCACTTAACCCCATGCTAATTTCTTTAAAAGAAAAGAATAAGAGGTGATAGGAAAGTGGTGAAAAAGGGGCGCAAAGAAGGAAGTACAGTAGGGAAAATAGCTATGGGTGTGCAGGATGGGCGTAAGGAAGGTGCATAGCTGCCCATTTCTTCTACAGCAACAACTGTGCATATACACTGATTTGGAGGTAGATTTGGACACTCAAACCCTTGAGAGAGGGGTGAGGACAACAATAATATGTTGTGAAGCCAATTAGACCATATTACATGTGTCCAGTGGACACGTGTGTGAAATGGACACCTATGTATGGGGCAAGTTTTTCTTGGGAACAGATTATCCTTTTTTTTAAGGTGAGAGTGGGATGTTGGGGAAGGATAGTAGGTATATTTGGGGAGGTAGATTGGGTAGGATGACAAACAAGACAGTATACAGGGGTGGTATATGACACATGTGGGGGATACACACCTTGGATAGGTTGGGGTGTTTGGAAGTCGGAAGCCCATGAGCCCACAAATGGAAACAGTGGGACTGAGGTCCCCACCCATGGGCAGTCACTACTGCACCTTCACAGCCCCAAAGGTGGCTGTGCTGGGGGCTGGGTAGCAGGGGCAGGCTGACCCTCTAAATGCACCATGCGGCCCTCAAGCTGGTGTAGCTGATCTCCAAATGCCCTGTGGAGCTTGCTACGCACCAGACCCCTGACCTGATGATAGGTGACAGTTTTCTGTCTGTGCCCACTTCCAAGGGGGGTAATCCCCATCCCCTGAGGTGGTTCCACCCAAAGGTGGTGCAGGACCAGCAGACAAGGAGGTCCAGTGGTGGGCCCCAGACATGCTGGTGCCCATTGCCACAGCCAGATGAGGTGGGAGATGTGTGTCCACTGGGACTGGCCTTCCCAAACATGCTATGGTGTTTCAATTTTAAAACATATGTGGGTTAGTAATAGTCAACACATTCCAGGATTAGGTATAACAGCATGCACAGATATTCCCATTAGCCCAAAACACCAGATATGGAACAGTTGCATAGCAAACAGAACACATGCATATATCGAACCACAGTGGCCATTACAACAACATGCAAGTTACATTGATGGCAGCATGCCACCAATTTGGAAGTATTTCAACATGGCACATGCATAGAAACAAATTTCAATATTTATCAAACAATAGGACATATGTCCCAACAGTAGATTTAATTGTACACATACCCATTGAGTTGTGTATTTAGATTATTTTTGCAGATATGGTGGGGGGAGAGAGAGATGTAAATTAACAACTTGTATATCTCTGTAGTTCTCAATACTTTCTTAGTAACTGATGTAATCTGCATAGGTGCCGGAAGCTGTTGAAGACTGGGGGTGGGGGGTGGGCAGAGGGTGAGAGGGGCAGTTAGTGATCTAAAAAGGGTGTTTTTTTATAACTATTTACTACCACAACATATGTTCACCTGGAGGACATTAAACTTAGCCAAGTCCCTTTTGTGCTTGAATTAACATTTTCTGATTGGTCTTACCTATCCCCATGGCTGATAATTGTATATTAGCCCTAGTGAAAATAGCTGTGATCATACCATAGATAATTTGAGAGGACCCATGTAAGGAATGCAGCATTTAGGAATTGCCTCTATCCATTATTGGCATGAGGGGCAATCTTGGAGTGCATTTTCTATTACCCATCCTTAGATCCAAGTAGCATTTGAATATGGACAGATAAGCTTTGTTTTGTTTTTATGGATATTTTATTTCCTGGAACAGTGGTAGTCTCTGTGATATATAGCCATATTTCCACAACAATCAGTTTAGATACCTGGACCGAGTATTTCTGATGCCATTTGACTTGCTGATGTTCAGTAGGTCCATCTGTATTAGGTCGGAGGATGCCTTGTATGCCAGACATGTCACCTTTAAGCACTCTGTAGGATACTGAGTATAGTAATAAACCTTTGAGGTGGTCCATGCAAGACCTATTGTTTAAGACTTGTATCGTTTTAGTAAGTTATCTCTGAAGGTATTCCAATTGTTGCACGGTGCTAGACAGATACATGCCAAAGTGGGCATTATACAAAATGATTGACCTAATGATCGCTTTGTAAAGGGTGACAACAACATCTCTAGATCTAGTCACAATCAATTTGTTTATAAGATGTGCAATGTAGAAAGGCTTCCTTATAACTCTGGGCACATGTTGGTCAAAAGATAGGTTACTGCACACACAAGTTCCAAAATGCCAAACAACTGGGTCATTTCTCAGAGGGTATTGTTATGGTTTTGACACCAGTTATTATTTGGGACAAACCTTCCTGCATGATGGTTAAGTAATTTGGGGATTCAATAACTGCTCCTAGCTTGCAGTCATCTCAAACTTAGCCGGCCAAAGCCCTTTGGTATTTCCTTTTACTTTTGAGATGTATATGCCAAACAGGAAAAAGTCTTAGTACCAAACCCTGGGAGACTCCATTGGTGACTGGTCTCTTCCCCTGTTTTGATCTCCTGCATCCTGTAAGCAAGTTGGCAACCCAGCTAGTGATGCAAGTGTTTGCTCCTACATTATTCATCTTTTGTACTACACCTAAGTAAGGGATTGTGTCAAAAGGCTGGGTCAGATTAAGGTAATGTGGTGGTGGGAACTGTTTTACCTTCGTCCATTGCTTTGGTAACAAGAGTAAAGCTTAAAATTTGTCCATGATTTTGAGCCTTTCACACTTTCCTCTGGGCTGTTTTCAAACACATTTTAGGGTCACGCATACATGTATGCATTCTCTGATTCACCTTCCTGATTGTATTAAATTATATTCCTTGCATAGTACAGCACCAGTTGTTAGAATGTGTTTTAAATTTGTAGTTTTGAACAGTCTTCTAGTAAGCAATGAAGCAAAATGTATGAACCAATAATAACAGAACTACCTATTTCAGAAAATTTCAACCATAAAAGGCCACTCAAACTTCTGCCATTACAATTCACCAATATCAGTAAATATGCAAAGTCTCTGCAGAAGTTAGACATCTAAATTCCACATTTAAGAGATCTCTAACTAATGAAGAGGTTGCTGCTAGGAAGCAATTTTATATTTCATTGTTTCATCTACAAATAAAGTAGTTGCTGCCCTTGAAGAATAAATTGCTTATGTTACATTAAAAAATAAGTTAGTAATATTGCAATAGGGAATGGATGGCAAACTGATAACAGGTTCATAGTTACTGGGTAACTCTTCCAAAGGAAGACATTCACAGGACTACAGCATCCACTCTCTTTAAATTACAACACAGTACAGTGTCAGTGATCTATCTGCATAATGTGGGAGTAGAACCCACAGCCATCTGCATCAAAAGTAAGGCTACTACCTGTTGTGCTACTAACAATGCAAACAGACTTGGAATAAGAAGCACTAAACTTCTCTTCCCCTGAAGCTGTCAACTACTTGTAAATTTTTTTATTTAACATTTGTTTACTGGGAAAGTCCGACTTGGAACAAAGACACCTTTCAGCAGAGGCCTGGGGAAAAATGCTCCAGATGCATGTATTTGTAATGTGGGAGGAAACCAGAGGAAACCCACACAAACACAGGGAAGGAGGACATACAGACTCCACATAGAAGGCACTCCAGCCAAGAATCAAACCAGAGTCTCTTGCTGTGAGGCAACAACACTACCACTGCACCATACACTTAACACAACTAAACCTCTCAATTTCACAGCAGAAGAAATGTGGAAAAAGCCAACATTTATTTGGGGGGAGGGCAAAGGCCCAAAACCAGGGACACATTTTAAATATTGCTTGTATAATCTTAGAAAGTTGCTGAAATAGTATTTTGTGTTACCAAAAAAGATAGAAGACTGAAACTCAAAAGGCTATCATTATTTAATGAATTCCATTCTCACTGATTTGCCGCAAAACTTCCTGAATTACAATTGGTGGTGTGGGTAGAGAATGAAGGCCCTTGTACCCAAGGTTCAAGGTTTGAACCTAGTTAATTCTAACCACCAGGGATAAGCAACTGGGGTATTACACACACACTTTCCTTACTGTATAAAACAAAATACAGAACTTCCTTACTACATAAAACAGAGCTTTACTTCATAACACACACTTTTCTTAATGTAAAAAATTGAATACAGAGCTTCCTTGAACACACGCAGGTTTCTTATTACATAAAACAGAGCTTTACTGCATAACACGCAATTTCCTTACTGTATAAAATTGAATACAGAGCTTCCTTGAACACACATAGCTTCCTTACTGCATAAAATGGATCTTTACTGCATAACACACACATACACACACTTTCCTTACTGTATAAAATTGAATACAGAGCTTCCTTGAACACACATAGCTTCCTTACTACATAAAACAGCTTTACTGCATAACACACACTTTCCTTACTGTATAAAATTGAATACAGACCTTCCTTGAACACACATACCTTCCTTACTACATAAAACAGCTTTACTGCATAACACACACTTTCCTTACTGTATAAAATTGAATACAGAGCTTCCTTGAACACACACAGCTTCCTTACTACATAAAACGGAGCTTTACTGAATAAAATTGAAAACGGAGCTTCCTTACACACTTGGCACTTGAAAACACCTATGGTACTTACACACACACCCTTATTGCCTAAAATGTATTCCTTACTGCATTACATTGAAAATGGAGCTTCCTTACTTCAGAACTTACACACACACCTTCCTTAAAACTGAATACGGAGCTTCCTTTCCTTTGTTTGTGTCTTTCGGCTTTTCCCAGTTAGGGGTCGCCAGAGCGGAACTCCGGTCCACTAATGATTGGTAGTGGATTTTTACGTACTGGGTTACCAGCCCTGACGCACAACCTTCAACGAAGGCACGCCCCATTCACGTATGCCTCCACACAGAAGACGCTCTAGCTGAGAATCAAATGGGACAATGTCTTGCTATGAGGCGACAATGCTACCGCAGCACCACCACCTTTCCTTTGTTTGTGTCTTTTGGCTTTTCCCGATTAGGGGTCGCCACAGTGGAACTCAGGTCCGCTAATGATTGGTAGTGGATTTTTACGTACCGGGTTACCAGCCCTGATGCACAACCTTCAATGAAGGCATGCCCCATTCACATATGCCTCCACACAGAAGACGTTCTAGCTGAGAATCGAATGGGACAACATCTTGCTATGAGGCGACAACGCTACCACAGCACCACTACTGTAAAAAAATTGAATACAAAACTTCCTTGAACACACACAGCTTCCTTACTACAAAAAATTGAAAACAGAGCTTTACTACATAAAATTGAATACAGAGCTTTACTGCATAAAAATGAAAACAGAGCTTTACTGCATAAAATTGAGAACAGAGCTTTACTGCATAAAATTGAAAATGGAGCTTCGCTTCCTTACACACTCGACACTTGAAAACACCTACGGAGCTAACATAAAATTGAAAATGGAGCTTTACTGCATAAAATTGAAAATGGAACTTTCTTACACACTTGGCACTTGAAAACGGGTCTATATTGAAACATCGAATGCTAAAAACAGTGAACGATGTTTCATCGACACATTTTCAGTAAAAGCTGAAAATGTCAAAACCAAAGAACAGCGATTTCATTCCTAGGGAAAGAAATCGCTGTTCCAACCCCCCCCCAAAAAAAAACATTAAACACTTCCAAACACATACGCACATACCCTAACCCAATTATAGCCCCCCAAAAACCAGTAAACAACTAAATACACATATGCACATAACCCAACCATACATATAACGAAAAAAAAAAACAGTAAACATTTTAAACCATATGCAGTTACCTTAACCTTACCTTAACCCGTACCCTAATCCTAAGGTCAGTAACTCTCGCACATTTACATAAACAGTTCCAAACACATACAAACTTACCTTAACCCTAATTCTACCCCCCGAAGCAAAAGTAAACAGCTGAAAACATATACACATGTAACTCAACCATACATCTAACACAAAATAGAAAACAGTAAACACTTTCATACATATGCACTTACCGCACCCTAACCCTAAGGTCAGTAACTGTTGCCCATTCACGCTCGGGAGCTATACCGGACAAGGGACCACACTACACTTCAGAACATGGCAAAACAAAAAGCGGTCAAGTGACTTCTTTCTCAGGGAAAGAATTCACTGAACAGCCACTTCGCTGTTTTGCCTGTTCGCTCTACATGTGTCGACGAAAACGCATTTGACAAAATGCGTTTTCGTCGTACTAATAGGAACCCCTTGAAAACACCTACTGAGCTTATGCACATACCCTTACTGCACAAAATTGAAGCTTCCTTACTGCATAAAATTGAAAACGGAGCTTCCTTACTGCATTAAATGAAAACAGAGCTTCTTTACTTTACTGTGGTTGACTCTGGCAGCAGGTGCGTTAGCTGCAATGATGTGAGTAAACGTTTTTTTCTGTGCAATTTTGTGTTTAAATTACTTTAACATATGGTGCACTCATGAGTCCTCCATTGGGTCCTAGCTGTAAAAGTGTGGGGGGGGGTGCTCCCTCCCACTCGCCCTATGGTTCTGGCGCCTATGGTAATCTGTACCTTACAGGTATTATTACACTACCCTATGGCCTTAGTTTGGACAGTGGTATGTTTGTAGACAACTATATATGTGAACTGTGTTTTACCTGCAGTATACACCTCTTACCTGGTATACCTGTGGAGGTATTGTTTGTTAACACTACCTGACTGTTTCTACGAATATTCCCAGATTCCAGTTTGATGTTATGCACATACCTCTCAATGTCTTATTGCACACACTCTGGTCAAGGCTTGACAACATGCAGGTGAAACTGGGGCATATTTTTCAATTGCCCTCATAAACCTTTGGTGAGTTGCTACAATGACAGGTTTGTTTTCATATACATTTTCTGAATATTTACAGGTCTGAAAGTCAGTTATATGTCATTAAATGCTGCCTACATGTCGGAGATCATCACACTGATTTGCTAGAGGGACAGGGTAACAGGTCGTGGATATGGACCAATTATCTGGAAATTCTAAACAAATCTGTACAGTTGAGGGGTATGATTCTGCATACAGCTTACTACCACTCCCAGGATTCAAACCATTATTGTGTCTGCTAAAGATAAAACAGTGCACATAACAGTTGAGTGTGCTATTTAGATATTGCTGTGCAGCTCTTTACTAATTACTGTCTATAAATCTCCCATAGTTTTAAAATCTGACCATGTAATTACAACACTCATAATCAGGGATTCCTAGACAGTTTTATTAAGTAACACAGTGTGTGTGACAGTGATGAGTAATAAATTATTACTCAGAGAAACTGCAACACTAACAATGCCATACAATACCAGAGAAAACAGTACCAGTCCAGGATTTCAATATTTTATTTCCATGTACAGTTTTCTTATCTGACAAACCTGTGGAAGGAATGTTTGTTAACACTAAATGAATATTTCCATACATATTACCAGATTCCACATTATTATTATGCATATACGTCTCACTCTGTTACTGCATACACTCAGGTCATAGCTTCACAACATGAGAGTAGAGATGGGGCATACTTTGCATATTACTCTCATAACATTTTGGTAAGTTGCTAGAGTGACAGGTTTGTTCTTATAGATATGTTTCTGACGGTTATGATGTCTGACAATCAGTTGTATGTCATTATTTGCTGCCTAAACTTCTGGGATCATCCCACTAATTTGCCAGGGGGACAGGGTGACAGGCAGGAAATGTAAGCCAATTATCTGAACTTTCTGACAAAATCTGTACAGTTGAGGGGTATGATTCTACATACAAGTTACTACCCTCCCAGGATTCAAACCATAGCTGTGTGTGCTAAAAATACAACAGTTGCCATCTCAGTTGAGTGTGCTATTTGGATTTTGATGCATATTTTTTCACTGTTTTCTATCTAAGTCTCTCTCAGTTGTACAATATGACCTTGTGATTACAACTGTCGTATACAGACATTCCTACACATTTTATTTATGTAGCACAGTGTGGGTGACAGTGCTTAATACAACAGTACTATTAAGAGAATGAAACGCTACATTACCATATGATACCAGAGTAAACACAAACAGTCCATGAGTTAGACCTTTATTGCCAGGCTGTTACCCTTTTATTTACATACAACCTATATGAGACTTTTCCTGCCATATTGTCTAGTTTATTCAGTACATCCCTTATACAATACAGGTTTTATATTGGCAATTAACTTTCTACAACTTTTAGATTTATTTCTTATAACAGTACATGCAAGATCATTACTAACATGCCTCGTGATTCAGCCGCTGCAGCCTACATGCATGGGTTTCTTGATTCACAGCCTGCACCACTGCTGCTGTCAAAGATGTAAGAGGAATATTTAGCCATACCTACCCATAATATACATGAACTGGCAATTATTAAACAAGTAGTAGAATGAGTACTTGCACACTGTTAGGAACATCATCCTGCCTAGCTTCTTGGATCCACTAATCCAAGACCTCCCTCTTCCTCAGTTTCAGGTCAGCATAGTGATGCCTGACCTGCTCACCAGTTCGAGGTATGCCAGTGACACTGGTGAGGTCACGGGCGAGATGGTCCCAGGCTTCTGCTTTATATTAAGAACCCTGGTACTGGCCCTGCAGCAGTCTCTCTTCATGGTCTTTTACCAGGAGTCCTGCCATGACCTTGGACTCCTGGATGCCCCAGCGCTGTGCTCAGAAGTGCGATCCTTCCCCGACACCAGCCATTGTGCCTACAGAAGGAAGCTGCAACCAGTTATGAAATGTTTTCCCACCAGTGAGGTTTAAATAGGGCCGATTTCCCACACTTTGCCGTGATTGGACAGTTTTGTAAATGCTAAGCTATGGGCAAACCTGCTTACCTAAGGTTGGCATTGCTTAAAGGGGCATACCAATGGGCAAATCGATTTAGCTGGGCTACGCATTGCTTACACCTGGTAAGCAGAGGTGTGCAATGCTTAGCATTACTTATTTTTAAATTTGCACACTATTTGCTGTTTGGCATTGATTTATCATTCATTACATGTTATATATTTGTTTAGTATCTGTGATTCATGTGTAAGTACACTGTATGGAGTACTTGTGTTTATCAGGGAATTCACCACTTTATTACAATGACACCTCACATTTGGACTTAATGCAGTACTCCAGTTCACATATATATGTTATTTAGTAGGTCATACAACATAAAAATGTTTATAGATTCCTTTCACATGTAAATCGTGATTTTTGCGATAGTGAGGATCTGTTTGTGTATACTTCAATTTTTTTGTACAGTTGTGATGACTTACTGGTTAACTGCTGAGACTGTAGTGTACAGGGTCCTGGGTTCAAGACCTGTATGTTTTTTTTATTTTGTTGCTGGGCAGAACAGGAGCTGTTGGATACAGAATGATTAAGGCACTTTTAAGCAGTTGTAAGCAGGTTTGCATGAGTTTGCAAAATGGTAAGCAATGCTAACTTCTGGTTACATTTTCTTACACTTGTTTAGCCTCTAAATTGCTTATCTTGTGTAGACATTGCTTACCCCCATGCAAATAGGCTTAAACTCACTTACTACTGCATAAATGTGCTTACTCCCGTTTACCCCACACTAATTTAAAAGAAAAGAAACATGGGTCTTGGGAAAATGGTAGATTGGGACACTTTAAACATTTTTACACTATTTGCTGTATGGTATGGATGTATCATTCATTACACATTATAACTTTGTTTAGTATCCCTGAATCATGTGTATGTATACTGTATAGGGCACTTGTGTTTATCTCTGGATTTTACCACATTATTACAATGACACCTCACATCTGCACTTAATGCAGTACTACAGTTCACAAATATATGCTATTTAGTCAGTTATACAGCAAAAAAGTTCATGTATTGCTTTTACATGGAAAATGGAAATTACTACAGTGAGAATTGAACCAGGAATAACTGCTTAGGGAGCAAATGCTCTAACAACTACACTATTGCAGTACTGCTTTCATTGTATGTATCTTGCTATTTATCTTCTTGTGCTATTTAAGCTACAGTATGTGTAGCTAAGCAATGGGCAAACCAGTGCAGCTACGGTTAAATTTAATCTGATAAAATTTTTTTCTAGTGTTGTTGTTTCTAAGAAGAGACAGGTTTCACTTACTGCTGTGGATTTCTACATGCATCTGCAAATTTGGCAAACATCCTAGTGTGTTTCAGTTGCTATGAGCATAGGGTTTTCCTGGAAAGTGGGGCTTTGACCTTTGCAATGACTGTGGGTGTGTTTTCTCTTGCAACATGTCATGTTTCTACACTAACAGTCCCACTTTGGGCATTTGAAGAGGTGGCAACCCCCATACCTCTCAACCTCTTCATGCAAAATATCTGGACAAAGCTTAACAAAATGAGGTACAGCTAGGGACATATTTTAAATATTGCTCTTATAAACTTAAGAATGTTGCTAGAGTAACAGGATTTGTTTTAATATAATTTTTGGATGGATTTGAAGTCAGAAACTCAAATGTATGCCATTAATTATTGACTTCAATCTTGAGATCATCCCATTGATTTGCCAAGAAAAATGAGGAACAGGCCAAAAGTATGAGCTACAAATCTGGACATTCTGAGAAGAAGAAGGAATTGTTTTCATTGCTGATTTAAATATTAGTTTTTATTGTTAAAGAAAATTCTTCTTTATTAATTTTAGTTGAGTATGACTAGAGTATGATCAGAATGAGATATCAGATAAGGCAAATTCAATTCTTATGATTTTGTAAATGATTGATAATGAAGAAATATTATTAGATGATTTATTAATATTAGATAGAAGGTTTAGAATTTTGGGAATCAAGTATTTTTGCGTATTGAAAGTTACTTTGATTTTATCTTGTATAAATTCTTTACATGTTTGCAAGTCTGACCAGCTATTTTTTCTATGCTTTTTTGCAATTAAGTTGTCTGCAGAATGTATTTGGTTTCCTGACAAGGAATGATAGCAATGTATAAGTCCATTCTCCTTCAAATCTTGTATTTTTGGTATTAAAAGATAGTAGACATCCACTCCTGTAAGCTATTGGGAATAATATTATTGATTGATCTTTATATAAATAATTTGAGTTAATGAGTTTTTTAAATAATATAAGAATTTGATTCATAAATGGAAATATGATATATTGATGTTTTTCATTCAATAAATAATCTTTTATAAACCATATGAATACATTTCTATCAATATTTATAAATGCCCAAATTATATTTTTATTGTTTTGTGTTATCATTGTTTCATGAATTGATTGTCAGCATGAGGTAAAAGAATCTAGCCACATGTAGGCTGTTTTATAATCATAGCTGTAATATATAGTTCAATGTTAGGACAAGCTATATCTCCCTCTTCCCAACCTAAAGTTTAACAATTTTGGGAGATTCTGCATTTTCTTGGGTGCCACAAGAACTTTATTAAAATGGGGTTTAACTTTTTTATAATTTGTTTTGATGGGGGAGTATTAGTGATTGGCTGATGTATAAAATATTTGGTAATACCCTCATTTTAATTAGAATTCTCAAAAACTAAAGAATAATTTGTTCCATGCTTCTGTTAGTTTTGTTATATTATTGATTACTTGCTGATAATTAGTTGTTACTTATTGTTTATATGTTGATTCAATGATTATTCCAAAATATTTGGAGACTTTCTCCAGTTGACGTTTTTAAATGTAATCAACCTATCAGTTATGTGTTTGTTTATTAGCAATGTCTTTCTTTTTATTTTGATTGAATTTTAGCCCTGATAGTTTTTCAAAGAAGTCCATAGATTGTATTAAATGTTTTAGAGATGTTTCAACATTTCCAATAGCGATTAAAATATCATCAGCAAACAATTAGATTTTAGAGGAAAGATTTTCATTTCATTTATAATCTTTTATATCTATATTATACCTTCTGAACTTAGAGAAACATTCTATTGCAAAGACAAATAATAAAGGGGATAGTGACCATCTTTGTTTTGTTCCTTTTAAAATTTTAAAGAGACTAGATATGAAAGAGCCTAATTTTTACATAAGATATTGGGTTAACATGAATCTTATTAATTAGTTATATTAATTCATTAGAAAAGTTATATTCTTTTAATGTTCTAAACAGATAGAACCAGTTTATTTAATCAAATGATTTGTTTATGTCTAAGCTTTTATAGATAACTCATTTCTGTTTTTATTTGCAATGTCAATCAAAGATAATAACGTACATACATCATCATGTGCTTTCCTATTAATTGTAAAGCCTGTTTGAGCTTCCTTTTTGTTAAGCAAGCAAGTACTGAGTTTAATCTCTTAACTAAGATTGACATGAATATCTTATAATTTACATTTGAAAGAGACATAGGATGATAAGATGAACAAAAAACTGATCATAGTTTGGTTTTAATCTGGGAGAAATAAGGGCATATTTCCAAGAGGGTGGTAGATTAGCTGTATTCTTAACTACTCCAAATGTGTTTGGTAAGATTTTTAGTGTTATCAGGCATTAGTTTGTACAATTCTGGAATTAGTCCATCTAGTCCTGGTGCTTTGTTAAGTTTTACAATTTTAATTTGTTCTTTTAATTCTCCAAAGGAGAAGGGCCTATCAATTTAAGTATCTGTTCTTTTGATAGCTTTTCCTGTATTTTATTATCTAAAATATCATTGCTACTTAAAATCTGTTTTGATTTGTTGGTTTCATCATAATTGTTTCTAAAACATTTTAATATGTCATTCAGATCTGTAACTTTCTTTGTTTTATATCTATCTTTAAATATAATTTCCTTAATGTGATTACTGTTGTTCATGCATTTGATCTAATTGCTATTTTATGTGAGATTTTGGGATTTGTTGAGTATGATTGTAGTTTAATTTTCTTTAAGTTAATAGAAATATTGAGTTTAAGTATATCTGTATATTTCTTGTTCAGATATTTTTGAGTATTTCCAATTATATATTTAGGTTTTATATTCAGTTTAATTTTCCAATTTCCATTTAGATGTTTGTTTGTTCCTTATCCTGTTCTTTCCTTTTTGCTATATGCCAGTTTTTAATCTTGGCATATAAAACTACTATCAATGTATCCCAAAGAATAGAATCAGAAACTTTCCCATTATTGTTAAAGGCTATGATTGATTTATTTCTTTTAAATACCATTCCTAAAAGCATTTTAGCTATGAGTGATTTATTTATTTTAAATGCCATTCTTGTATTTTAGTTTCATAATATAAGCAGGTATACTTTGACAATGAATTAAGTTATTTCAGCTTATTCTTAATTTAAACATTATAGCATTGTGGTCAACAATGGACATGGGAGAATCAAAACAGTCTCTCTCTCTTATACTATATCAAATTTGAGACTAGAACTTTGTCTATATTTGTTTGAGTTCCAAATCTATTTGGTAGTTTTAGGTTAGATATATCTCTCAGATTCATAGAATGTATGTAATTATTCATGTGTTTTGCTAATGAGGAATTTTTTTTTTATTTTACTATTTGTAGTTTCATTGATAGATATACAATTAAATGCTGCTGAAAATAATAATTCACCTTTAGAGAATGTTGGGATAATGTCTAGGTGTTTTTTAACAGTATTCGCACCCTTACCTGCTATCCAGTATGCATTTGTGACAGTATAGTATTTTTGTCTAATTGTATTACTACTCTTCCCAACATTCCATTTTTTTCTGAGTATGTATCTATAATTTTAGGTGTTCCTAATGTTTTCTCCATAATGTTAAAATATCTGTTCTTTTAGATTTGAACCAAGATCCCACTAAAACAATATAATCTTTTAATAGGAGTCTATTAGCATCTTCGGATAGTAAATGTGTTTCTTGTAGGAAAATATCAGATTTTGTGTAGTGTTAAATATTTATATATATATTTATATAAACTGCCCATACATATCAAGCAGAGCACCTCTTTGGCCCTCTTCAAAAGGAACTTTGACAATTGGATGAATGATAGGAAATTCACCCCGGGGATCACGTCAGTCACCCTGCTAGACAGGGGTCCAGGGAAGTAAATATTGTGGAAGAAATAGCCAGGGAATTGTTATGGCTAGGCTTGTATATGCCCTAGGGCTGATAGCCTAGTACCAACCTATGAACCTATGAATTTGTTAAGACTACATCTCTTTATCAGATTGTTCAATCCATTGATAATTAAGGAAATACACTTTACAATAGACATTGTTTAGTGTATAATATTCAGAGTCTGTTTCTTGGGAATACTGAATGATAAATGTGAATATAATAATATAATTATTTGTTATGGACAAGAAAAAAAATCTAAAAAGAAACCATAGAACAATCAACATTTACATCCCTCAACATGGGACATAACATTCCAGACTTGATGAATTTTCCATTCAAGCCTCTTCCTAACCAAACCATGTCAGAAACAAGCACTGTTTTATTACTACTTATATCAAATACACATCTAGATACTTAATAGATATTATATTTGTGTAAAGAAGAATCATTTGCCTATAAAGATAAATATTATGTGATATGCTTAATGTATAAGAAAATTTAATTTATGGATAAGTTCGTAACTACCGGTTTAATAACCACTCATTGCATCTCTTTACTACATGAAAGTAAAATAAAACATAGTATATATTATGAAAATTTTACCTAACAGCACATATAATATGACCCATTACATTATAATGCATGTGTGCAGCTTATGCCATTTTAAACATAGTGTTATCACATTGTCTGTATCCAATATGTTTGCAATAGTATTTTATAAAATCAACTTTACAATATATTAAACTTAGAAATGGACTACTATTAGTAAAATGTTTGAATGCTGCCATTCTGTTTAATTACAGCTTTAGCAGATTATCACTGTTTAGTGTTATTAGCTCTATGAACCTTTTTTGGAATGGCTGTCACATGCATTAAAAAGCAGATATTGCTATTAGTGACTCTTTTCTTACTATTTCAAGTTTCTTTTCCAAGGAAAGTGGTATTAGAAGTAGCTATAGTACTATAACTGAAGCATATGGCAAAAAAAAAAAAAACTGCAAATGGTGTTACATTAAAATATGTCCTTCAATGTGTTACCTTATACAGGTTCCCCTTATTATTTTAACACAAGATCGATTAAAAGGTTTAAACTGGCATTCATCTATAATAAAATTAGCATTATTTACAATATTCTAGCAGTTACAGTCAATAATTATTTCATAAAAACCTTTAAAAGTGTTTATTTTGTTTTTTCTTCCTTTTCTGTGGATTTCCTGCTTCCTGGAGGTCAGAGGTTGTACCAGACTTCCTTTTTGATGTATGAGCATTTTTCAGTAAAGCTGGACTACTGTTTGAAGTTGTAGAAGATTGTGCTCTGCATAAAAATGTCTCAGAAACACTGTAAGTACTATTAGTGAGAAAATGTCATTAGACAGAAAAAAATTAACTCAAACAGCTCACAGACACATTATAAAAGCTGAGAATAAACTGAAAAGTCCCCTTTTTAACACTCATTATGTTAATCTAAGCAAAAATGGCTGAATTTTGTTTTGAACTTTAAAATAAACATATTTATGAAGAATACAATATTTAATTACAGTCTTTGACACTAAAAAGACAATTAAATAAAAAGAAACACATGACCATGTGTATAACTATATTAGTCAGCACAGTAACATAAAATCCTCATTTCTGTAATAAAAATGAAAGTATCCCATATAGCTTTACTATTAAACCTGTTTTATACATACTATTATGTATATAGAAACATTCAAAAGAAAACAATGAAACTAATATTATTTTAAAGTTACCACAACATTAGAATGGAGTCAATTATCTGCACAAGCTATCACCAAAGCTGTTATTTTAATACTGTAATTGTATAATACTGTTATATGTTATTTTCATTATTTAAGAAATGAAATGAGTTACCTTTGTTTGACTTTCTTTGAGAATCTTAAAGCATCATCACTTACATTAAATTGATTTACATTGTTGACAAAATATTTATTTGTCTCTAGACTTCTTTTATTTGACAGACCAGTCACTTTTAGTTACTTGTCTCTTTAATGGTATGCTGGTATCCATATCTTCAATAGCGGATAAAATGTTTTTTTTTTTTTTTTTGGATATAGGACTGTGCATCTTCCAAGATATTCAAGGATTTGGTTCATTCAGGTAAAAAGAGTCTAAGTATGGCAGGGAAGACAAGATGAGTCTTGATTCCTGTTTTTTTTCAAAGATTTTAACAAAGGTATACATGTTTTCCTTTTCTTCATTACCAAAGAAAAATTATCATTGTCAAATCTGATGAGTTTTCAAGTTTTAATGGTGCAGCAGGCTATGCTGTTTTTAAAATTAAGTTTTTGTTCTGTGTTGATTAGAATTTGATTATAATAGATCTATGTTGTATATTTTTTCTATTTGTGGGAGCAGTCACTAAAGATGTGTGAGTCCTTTCAATTCCAAAGGACAAGGCTTCTGGTAGGTTTAAAACCTTTGGAATCCAGGATGTTAAAAAAGTTTATCATATTGCTTCCTTCTATTTTTTCTAGGATTCCATATATTCTTATGTTGTTTCTCCTTGCTCTGTTTTCTAGGTCATCAATCTGTTCCAATAGTTTGTTATTTTGTTGTAAAATGAAGTTGATACTGTTTTCTTCTTCTGTTAATCAGCCATCTATGTATATAACAGATTCCTCTAGATCTGCTATTTGTGTTTTTTGATGTTTTATCATTTCATTTATTAGCTCTATTTGTTGAAATTAGTCTTTTGTCCATTTTTGCGACCAACTTGTCAATTTTCATAACTAGGTCCTGGATGGAAGAAATAAGTGCTTGTAATTCCTTCTTTATGCAGCTGACTCGTATCACAGACTTTGAATGACTCATCTTCTTTACTTATGAAATTTTTTTCTTAGTGAAATGGCAAGAAAAATTTAAAAATATTTGTAGATTTTTATACTGGATTAATCATCATATCACCTTCTTCAATTATATGTTACTTTTGATAGAATTCTGATGAAATTGACAGTACATTTCTGTCAGGAAGAATTGTGTGAAGCAGAGCAAAGTAACTGTGCTGCTTTCAGTTAGCCATCTTGGCCATGTCCCGGACACCTTTACTTCTGACATCATGTTAGATACATATGACAGTTACCTATGTCATTGTTTAATATGAAGATTTAATAAAGGTGTTCAAAAATATGCAACTTATGTTTGCTGAGTAAAGAGGCATGTACAGTTGCTATTTGTAACTGAACTCGTTAGTGAAGACTGATGAGTCAGCCAAATGACACATGACTCATGGGCAGAAGGCTGGTGTCTAAAAGGTATTTTATTTATAGAAAGGATCTGTGATCCATCTTTTCCTGATAGTTTGATAGTCTGATGGCACCATCAATTTTCAAGTTATTGGAAACACTTTGCAATTATAATCAGACTCCACAGTTCAAGACTTTTTATGAATCAGAGTAAATGTATTTTATATTCCTCCGCTATGACTAAGCAAGTCACAACAACAAAATTCATCAAACACAACACCATATTTACTACAGTAAATTTATAAATTATACAGAACAAATTGTAGCTCTACAACTGAATAATTCTCAAGACATTGAACTGACAAGACAGAATGCATAATAACATAGCAACAAATATAAGAGCATGAGAAGTTAATTGGTAGGTTTTCTCATTTATACACTTCACTGAGTTTCTGTGATATTTGTGTTGCCATCTATATAGTTCAGGATTACAGGTTCTCACCCCATATTGGATAGCAAAAAAAAAAAAAAGCTTTTAAACTTTGTGATCTTGGGATTGTTACTGCTTTCACGGGGTATAAAGCACACATTGTATATGGTACATTTTACCTATATAATGCATTTCTTGTGTGTGTGTGTGTGTATATATGTGTGTGTTCAGCAGAACCTGCATCTGAAATTTGATCAGCCTTCTTCTTTTTCTTCTTTCGGCTGCTCCTGTTAGGGATCACCACAGCGGATCAACTGTTTCCATTTCTTCCTGTCCTCTGCATCTTGCTCTGTCACACCAACCACCTGCATGTCCTCTCTCACCACATGCATAAACCTTATCTTAGGCCTTCCTCTTCCTGTTACCTGGCAGCTTCATCCTAAGCATCTTTTACCCAATATACTCTTCATCCCTCCTCAGCACATGTCCAAACCAATGTAATCTTGCCTCTCTGGCTTTGTCTCCAAACCTTCCAACCTGAGCTGACTCTCTAATATACATATTCCTAATCCTGTCCAGCCTCGTCACACCCAGTGCAAATCCTAACATCTTCAACTCTGCCATCTCAAGCTCTGACTCCTGCGTTTTTGTCAATGCCACTGTCTCCAACTTGTATAACATAGCTGGTCTCACTACCCTCTTGTAGACCTTCCCTTTCACTCTTACTGGTACTCGTCTGTCACAAATCACTCCTGACACTCTTCTCCACCCACTCCATCCTACCTGTACTCTCTTCTTCACCTCTCTTCCACACTCACCATTACACTGAACTGTTGATCCCAAGTATTTAAACTCATCCACCTTCACCACCTCTACTCCCTGCATCTGCACCATTCCTCTATCCTCCCTCTCATTCACACACATATATTCTGTTTTAGTCCTGCTGACCTTCATTCTTCTTCTCTCTAGAGCATATCTCCACCTTTCCAGGGTCTCCTCCACCTGTTCCCTACTCTCACGACAGATCACAATGTCATCTGCAAACATCATAGTCCACGGGGACTCCTGTCTGATCCCGTCTATCAACCTGTCCATCGCCATTGCAAATAAGAAAGGGTTCAGAGCTGATCCTTGATATAATCCCACCTCCACCTTAAACGCATCTGTCACTCCCACCACAGACCTCACCACTGTCACACTACCCTCGTACATATCCTGTACCACTCTTACATACTTCTCTGACACTCCTGACTTCCTCATACAATATCACAACTCCTCTCTAGGCACCCTGTCATTTGCTTTCTCTAAATCCACAAAGACACAATGCAACTCCTTCTGACCTTCTCTATACTTCTCCATCAACACTTTCAGAGCAAACATCACATCTGTAGTGCTCTTTCCTGGCACGAAACCGTACTGCTGATCACTAATCATCACCTCCTTTCTTAACCTAGCTTCCACTGCTCTTTCCCATAACTTCATGCTGTGACTGATCAGTTTAATCCCTCTATAGTTACTACAGCTCTGCACATCACCCATATTCTTAAAAATCGGTACCAAAACACTTTTTCTCCATTCCTCAGGCATTCTCTCACTTTCCAAGATTTCATTAAACAATCTAGTTAAAATCTCCACTGCCATTTCACCTAAACACTTCCATGCTTCCACAGGTATGTCATCTGGACCAACAGCCTTTCCATTCTTCATCCTCCTCATAGCTATCCTTACTTCCTCCTTGCTAATCCACTGCACTTCATCATTCACTATCCACACATCATCCAACCTTCTCTCCCTCTCATTCTTTTCATTCATCAGCCCCTCAAAGTACTCTTTCCCTCTGCTCAACACACTCTCCTCGCTTGTGAGTATGTTTCCCTCATTATCCTTTATCAACCTTACCTGCTGCACATCTTTACTAGCTCAGTCCCTCTGTCTAGTCAGTCAGTACAGGTCCTTTTCTCCCTCCTTAGTGTCCAACCTTTTATACAACTCTTCATATGCCTTATCCTTAGCCTTCACCACCTCTCTCTTTGTCATGCACCTCATCTCCTTATACTCTTGTCTACTTTCTTCATCTCTCTGACAATCCCACTTCTTCTTCACCAACCTCTTTCTCTGTATACTCTCCTGTACTTCTTCATTCCACCACCAGGTCTCCTTGTCCTCCTTCCTCTTTCCAGATGTCACACCACGCACCTTTCTAGCCATCTCTCTTACTAGTTCTGCTGTTGTTACGCAGCTATTCAGTAACTCTTCACTGCCACCCAGTGCCTGTCTTAACTCTTCCCTGAACATCACCTCACAATTACCGTTTTTCAATTTCCACCACTTGATCCTTGGTGCTGCCCTCACACTCATCCTCCTCTTCTTGATCACCAATGTCATCCTACAAACCACCATCCTATGCTGCCTAACTACACTTTTCCCTGCCACCACTTTACAGTCTCTAATCTCCTTCAGATTGGCCATTCTACATAAGATATAATCCACCTGTGTGCATCTTCCTCCACTCTTGTATGTCACCCTATGCTCCTCCCTCTTGTTAAAATACATATTCATGACAGCCATGTCCATCCTTTTCGCAAAATCCACTACCATCTGACCTTCTGCATTCCTTTGCTTAACACCATACCTACCCATCATTTCCTCATCCCCTCTGTTCCCTTCACCAACATGCCCATTGAAATCTGCTCCAATCACCAGTCTCTCTCCCTTGGGTACAGTCATAACCACTTCATCCAACTCACTCCAAAATTTTTCTTTCTCATCCATCACACACCCAACTTGTGGAGCCTATGCACTAACAACATTCATCGTTACACCATCAATTTCCAGCTTCATAAACATCACTCTATCTGACACTCTTTTCACCTCCAAAACACTCTTAGCATACTGTTCCTTCAGGATAATGCCTATGCCATTTCTCCTCCCATCCACACCATGATAAAACAATTTGAACCCGCCTTCAATACATCTAGCCTTGCTCCCCTTCCATCTGGTCTCTTGCACGCGTAATATACCAACCTTCCTTTGGTCCATCATATCAGCTAGCTCTCTC
This sequence comes from Protopterus annectens, assembly GCF_019279795.1. Classification (NCBI taxonomy): domain Eukaryota; kingdom Metazoa; phylum Chordata; order Ceratodontiformes; family Protopteridae; genus Protopterus; species Protopterus annectens. The sequence goes on from NC_056730.1 coordinate 1,032,860,874, forward strand.
CCTATACCAGTCATACTGCCAACATTCAAAGTTCCGACCCTCACTATCATGGTCCTAGCCTTCACCTGGCTTCGGGCATGCCTTCCCCCTCTTCTCCTCCTTCAGCCAACAGTAGCCCAATTTCCACCAGCACTCTGTTGGCCAACAGTACTGGTGGCAATCATTGTTAACCCGGGCCTCGACCAATCCGGTATGTATATCTGTACTGTTGTCTGCATGTATAATTTGGCAAAATGTTATGCCAGATGCCCTTCCTGATGCAACCCTCCCCATTTATCCGGGCTTGGACTGGCAGAAAGAAATGCACTGGTTTGTGCATCCCCCAGTGTATGGAAAAGAAAATGATACAACATATCACACAGGCCAAGAAATCCAAACAAGAAAATTCCTTGGTCTGTACACCAAAATAATAAGAAAAGTGGATATTATTTCTCATTTTTGAAGAAAGTAATGTGCTCATGATGAAGATAATTCAAGTGATAAAGATTATCCCCCGGATTTACTATTCTTCCATGCAGAACTAGCCTAGTCCTGCACAAAAGTGGCCATTAAGGAGCAGGACGGCAGCGCACCATGCATATTAATGAAGGCGCGCTGCCTGAGCTCCTAATCTTACATGGAGCATGTAAGAGTGCAGGGGGCATGTCTGAGAGCAGAGCTCTCAGAATATACATGCCTCTGCAATGAAGAACAGTAGAAGCCCTAAAAGAATGAGTGAGACTGCTCATAGGTGTATGCATACCCCCAGCAACAGCTCCCCACATGTACAAGAGCAATAGTTAACACAAAAAATATAAATATACTTTCTTTTTTATGAAACAGATTAAATTTAACCGTAGGTGCACAGGTTTGCCCATCTGTTAGCTATGGTTAATGCAGCTTAAATTGCAGAAAAGGATAAATGGCAAGATATATACAAATGAAGTAGTATAGCAATAGTGTAGTGGGCAGAACATTCACCTTACGATCAGTTGTTCGTGGTTCGATTCCCACTGCAGCATTTTTCATGTCAAATCACATTATGACCAATATTTTTAGTTGCATAACCTACTAAATAACATATATTTGTGAACTGGAGTACAGCATTAAATGCAGATGTGAGGTGTCAGTGTCATAATGTTGCAAAGTCCACAGATAATTACATGTGCCCCATACAGTATATGTACACAGGAATCAGGGATACAAATGGAAGGTAAAATGTGTAATGAATGATAACTCCATACAGCTTCCAAATCCCTCACCTTCCCAAGCACCATTAGACATTACTGTATAAATTAGTGCAGTGGTAAGTGGGAGTAAGCACTAGTAAGCAAGTGTAAGCACTATTAAGCAGTAGTAAGTGAGAGCAAGCATATGTAAGCACCAGTAAGCGGGTTTAAGCCCATTTGCACTGAGGTAAGCAATGCACACACAGGTTAAGCAATATTGAAGATAACTCTCTGTAAGCATATTTAACCGAACGTTAGCAGTGTTTACCCTCGCGCAAACCCACACAAACCCGCTTACAAGTGCTTAAAAGAGACTTAATCACTCTGTATCCAGCATCCACTGTTCTGCCCAGCAACAAAATAAACAGCCTTGTAGGTTTTAAACCCAGGACCCTATACACTATAGTCACAGTAGTTAACCACCAAGCCATCACAGCAACACATAAGATTGAGGTATCACCAAAAAACCTCACTAAAGTAAAATCAAACTGAACATGTGAAAGGAATCAGTATACAGTCATATGTTTTATAACTTACTAAATAACAAAAATATGTGAACTAAAGTACTGAAGTAAGCCCAGATGTGAGGTGTAATTGTAATAGAGTGTTGATGTTCCTTATTAAACACAAGGACTCCATACAGTGTACGTACACATGAATCATGGATACCAGACACACATATGTATACATATATATATATATATATATATATATATATATATATATATATATATATATATATATATATATATATATATATATATATATAACATGTAATGAATAATAAATCAATGCCAAAAAGCAAATATAATGCAAAATAAATATTAAGCAACGCTAAGCATTGCACAGGCCAGCTTAGTAGGTGGAAGCAATGTGTAGGCCAGCTAACTCAATTTGCCCAGTGGTATATCCCTTTAAACAATGCCAACCTTGGGTAAGCAGGTTTGCCCATAGCTTAGCATTTCCTAAACCATCCAATCATGGCAAAGTGGGGGAAACTGGACCTACTTAAACCCAACAGGGGGAATACATCTCATAACTGGTTGTAGCTTCTCCTTGCAGGTACCATGTCAGGAATGGGAGAAGGAGTGCGCTTTTGGGCACAGCACTGGGGAATCCAGGAGTCAAGAGTCATGGCAGAACTCCTTATCAAAGACCATGAGCAGAGACTGCTGCAGGGCCAGTACCAGGGTTCCCAATATAAAGTGGAAGCCTGGGACTAGCTTGCCTGTGACCTCACCAGTGCCACTGGCATACCTCGAACTAGTGAGCAGATCAGGCCTCACTATGCTGACCTGAAGTGGTGAAAGGGTGATCTCTTGGATCAGTGGATCCAAGAGGCTAAGATGACAGGGGAGGTCCCAGTAGTGTGTAAGTATCACTCCACTACCTGTTTAATAATTGCCAGATCATGTATATTATGGATAGGTATGGCTAAATATTCCTCTTAAATACTCTTGCATGTACTGTCATAGGAAATAAATCTAACTGTATTAGTAAGTCAGTTGCCTGTATAACACATGTATTGTATAAGGCAAGTACTGAATACAACAGAGAATATGGCAGGAAGAGTCTCATATAGGTTGTATGTAAATGAAAGCATAATAGCCTGACAATGAAGGTCTAACTGCTGGACTGTATGTGTTTACTCTGGTATCATATGGTAATGTAGATTTGCAATTACTTAATAGTACTGCTGTATTAAGCACTGTTAACTACACTGTGCAGTATACATTAAAAATGTGTAGGGATGTCTGTATATGACTGGTGTAATCCACAGATGTCAACTAGTACAACTGGGAGAGACATAGACAGAAAACAGTGAAAAGACAGACAGAAAAATCCGAATAGCACACACAACTGAGATGTGAACTGTTGTATTTTTAGCACACACAGCCATGTTTCAAATCCTGAGAGTGGTAGTAGTTTGCATACAGAATCATAAAACACGACTGTACAGATATGTCCAGAATGTCCAGTATATTGGCCAATATTTGCTGCCTGTCACTGTGTCCCCCTGGGAAATCAGTGGGATGATCCCAGTATTGGTACTGTTTACTTTGGCATTGTACGGCATTGTTAGTGTTACAGTTGCTCTGAATAATAAGGTAGTACTCATCACTGTCACCCACACTATACTGTATAATATAACTGTCTAGGAAATCATGTATAAGAATGATTTAATACAAGGTCAGAATGTAAAACCGCAGGAGAATTATACACAGAAATCAGATAAGAGATATACAACAATATCCATATAGCACACACAACTGTGCTGGACAGTGTTTTAGTGTTAAAAGACACAGCCATGGTCTGAATCTTAGGAGTGGAAGTAGTCTAAATACAGAATCATACCCCACAACTATACAGATATGTCCAGAATGTCCAGTATATTGTCCCATATTTGATGCCTGTCAGTGTGTCCCCCTGGGAAATCAGTGGGATGATCCCAGAAGTATAGGCTGCAAACAAGACATACAACTGATTGTCACACATCTACAAGAACAAACCTGTTATTGTAGCAACTCCCCAAACTGTTATGAGAGTAATAAGTCAAGTATGTCCCATCTACACCCGCATGTTGTCAAGCTTTGACCAGAGTGTGTACAGTAACAGAGTGTGATGTAAGTGCATATTACTAAGTGCATATTACTAATGTTAAATCTGGTACTTTGTGTGGCAACATTCAGGTAGTGTTAACAAACATTGCTCCCACAGGTACATCAGATACAAACACTGTGCCGAGAAATAAAAGCTTGATACCCTGTACTGGTACTGTTTAGTCTGGTATTGTATGATATTGTGAGTGTTGCAGTTGCTCTGAATAATAAGGTATCACTGATCTCTGCCATCCACACTGTGCTACACAATATAACTGTCTAGGAAATCCTGAATAAGGGTGTTGTAAGTCACTAAAGGCTGAACAGGGCAATAGTTTACATATGTCCCAGTTCACCTGCATGTGGTCAAGACATGGCCAGAGTTTGTGCAAAAACAGATGGACAGGTATGTCCATAACATCAACCTGGAATCTGGGAGTATGTGTAGAAACAGTTAGTGTTAACAAACAATTCCTCTACAGGTATACCATGTAAGAGGTGTATGCTGCAGGTGAAACCAATTCATTTATATAGATGTCAACAGCCATATCACTGTCCAAACTAAGGCAATACGGTAGTGTAATAATACTTGCAAGGCACAGATAACAGCACTGTCTAGGAAACTAATGTGAACTACAAGAATATACTAGTTGTTAATTGACATCTCCCGCCCCCCACCATATCTCCAACAAAACACTAAATACCCACCTCAATTGATTTGAGGTATGTGATGACTTCACTGTCATGTTGGGATCAATGTCCTGTTGTGTGATGATTATTTAACTCTGTTTCTATGCATGTGCTATGTTGAAATACTCCAACATTGGTGGCATGGTGCCATCAATGTACCTGCATGCTGTTGTTATTATCACTGTGGTCCCATATATGCATGTGTTCCATTTGCTATGTAACTGTTCCATATCTGGTGTCTGGGTTAATGGGAATATCTATGCATGCTGTTATACCTAATCCCAGAGTGTTTTGACTATTACTAACCCACATATGTTGATAAACCATAAACACCATAGCACGTATGGGAATGCAGGTCCCAGCAGACCCACCTGCCTCACCTCAGCTGACTGTGGCACTGGGCACCAGCACATCTGGGGCTGAACCCAGGACCTCCTTGTCCATTGGACTTGCTTCACTTTCGGGATGAACTCTCTCAGGGGATGGGGCTCACCCCCCATCAGAGGAGGCATGGACAGGAACCTGTCACCTATCGCCAGGTCCAGTCATGGTGTGTAGTGAGCTCAGTCAGCAGTTTGGAGATCTGCTATGCCTGCTCAAGGGCCGCATGTCACTACTAGAGACTCAGCCTGGCTCTCCAACTCATCCTCCAACACAGCCACTTTCAGGGCTGTGAAGGTGCAGTGGTGATTGCCCATGGGTGGGATCTCAGTCCCACTGATTTCACTAGAGGGCTTATGGGCTGCTGATTTCCCAACACCCCTCCCCATCAAGGTGTTTTTCCCTCACATGTGTCATATACCACCCCTGTATGCGTCTTGTTTGTCTTATCTCTTAACCTACCCAACCTACTTCCCCAAATATACCTACTATTCCTCCCGAACATCCCACTCTCACCTGAAAAGAAAAATAGGGCAATCTGTTCCCAAAAAAAATATATATATCGCCCCATACATAGCTATCCATTTCACACACGTGTCCACTGGACACATGTAATCTGGTGTAATTGGCATCACAACATATTATTGTTGTCCTCACCTCTATCTCAGGGGTTTGAGTGTCCAAATCTACCTCCAAATTCAGTGTATCTACACAGCTGTTGCTATAGAAGAAATGTGTAGCTATGGACCTTCTCTACACCATTCCTGCACATCCCTAGCTATTTTCCCCACTGTCTTTCCCTCTTTGTACCCCTTTTTCACCACATTCCTATTAACCCTTTTTTCTTTTCTTTTAAAGAATTTAGTGTGAGGGTAAGTGGGAGTAAGCACTTTTAAGCAGCAGTAAGTAGGTTTAAACTGTTTGTGCGGGGTAAGCAATGCCTACACAGGTTAAGCAATTTAGAAGCTAACTATGAGAAACTGTCACCGGAAGTTAGCAGTGCTTACCTCCACCCAAACCCATGCAAACCTGCTTACAACTGCTGAAAAATGCCTTAATCACTCTGTATCCAACGGCCCTTGTTCTGCCCAGCAACAAAATAAACAGCCGTTGTAAGGTTCAAATCCAGGACCATGCACACCATAGCCAAAGTGGTTTACCACTAAGCCATGTCAGATGTACATAACTTGATTTTTTCACAAACATATCATCCAGCCCAGTCATTCAACAGTACAGGAAATGTATTTAAACATGTAGATGTATGTGTGTGTGTGTGTGTGTGTGTGTGTGTGTGTGTGTGTGTGTGTGTGTGTGTATATATATATTTTATATCTAAATAGATATAACATATCTATATATGTATATGTATATATATATATATATATATATATATATATATATATATATATATACACACACATAGGAAGAAGAAGCGGCCTTATCAACGCCGAAGAGAGAAGACGGATACGAACAAAGACCGGAACGAAGAGCAGACACGCACACGGATGAGTGACAATCTGATGGGGAATATCGGCCGTGAGGAAAGAGTGATGGAGTGAGGCTGAGTAGGGACGGCGGGGAGGTCTGTGGGGATAGGGGGTGGATTAAGTGAGTGTGGGTTTAGGGGAGGTTAAGGGGTTAGGGTAGGGAGGTTAGGGTTAGGGAGTGAGGAGTTAGAGTAGGAGGAGTTAGGGTTGGGGGGTTTAAAGGGGTAGTTAAAGGGAGTTAGGGTTTAGTAGGGGTGGAGGTATTGGGGGAGTTAAGTTTGGTTAGGTAGGGTAGGGGAGGGGTATAGGTTAAGTAGGTTAGGTTAGGGGTATAGGGCGGGAGTTAGAGGTTAGGGGTTAGGGTAGGTAGTGGTGAAGTGAGCAGTGGACCTTAGGGTTAGTAGGGTAAGGTGTGGTGGGCTTGATTTTTTTGGTGTGCTTGTGTTGTGTGTGGTTTGTGGGAATGGGATGTGTTTTGTTTTGTATTATTCGATTATGTCACACACACATATATATATATATATATATATATATATATATACACATATATTATACATACATATACACACACATATATATATATATATATATATATATATACATACATATGCATACATCTATAGATATATATGTCTACATCTATGTCTATATATATATATACAGCAATATATATATATATATATATATATATATATATATATATATATATATATATATATATATATATATATATATATATATATATATATATATATATATATATATATATATATATATATATATATATATATATATATATATATATATATATATATATATATATATAAAAGCATAAATGTATATCTATATAGGTATATGCAGACATATATCTATAGATATAAAATAGAACAAAACAAAAACATATATGTCCACATGCACTGTTAATGGGGTGAGGGGGCCCAAACAACATACATCTTGTACATATAGATAGCCTTCCCCCACAGCCAAACATGTCTGCCCTGCAATACAATACCAACTGTTGCAAATCCCATAACCAGGACCCGACACAACATGGGCACAAGATGTTAACAGTACTCCATCCCACCTGTATGATGTCAGGCTGGTATCAGTAAGATATCATGCAGTATATTCGGCTACCATAGGGAATGTACAATGTGGAAGCAATCAACATTCCTAAGATACATATACACAGACACATATATGCTGATACACATATATACATATGTAGAAGGTGCACTCAGTATGGAACAGCCACTATGCCTACAGTTGCCACCTGACCATCTGGACACTGTATGAGCCACCCATACAAATGAAAATTGTTGCCTGCATCATATACCCACCGAGAGGTCAAAGAATATAACACCACAAACAGGTTTGCATACATGGGAAAGTTTTATTTTTGTACTATTACAGTTATATATGCCATGTCATATAGATGTTTAGACTCTGACATACATATAAACAGAGTAATGCAACTGTGAAACAGTTATATTAATACAGTAGTCTGAAAAGGTTGATGTATGTTCCTGTCCAGGCCGAGGCCTTCAAGTAGTACAATAGTAAAGACAGACTGGGCCACAGGATAACACTCAAACAGCAATAAGTAATGTAGATGTATAGTCCAGCAGCCTCTAACTACAATCTGTACACAATCACTTGGAGGTAGAGACCTCAGATGACACAATGGGATGTTTCTGTTGCATAACAAAGCATAACTGACACCATCACAAGCACACTGACAAGCAGAACAGTCTGTATGGCAGGAAGAAGTAGGCCTGCATTTACCCAAGGTGAATTGTATGGTAATGTACATTCAGATACTTTAAGGCAGCTTACCCCTGATGCCCCCACATGTAACAGCCTAAGTTAGTTATGGTGCACCCCCCCCATAGACTGAATAATACAGGTCTATATACCACTGTTACCTACACTGAACTCTCGAGTGCATAATGGCACACATGTATTGTGTAGATGAAACCCACACATATATGGACCCAACCCCACAATATGTGTAAGGGCCACAACAGCAGTGGACGGATGGCAGGAATGGCAGCATGACATACTCACAGCCCACTACATAACAACCCCTGACAGCATGTCATATGTGCAAATCCTGGTATGTTGGTGGAGGACAGAGGATGGAACACAGGCCCATATGTGAAACAATGTTCTCATACACTAAGCAAGCCACTGGTGTTACAAGATAGTCTGCAACATACCCTTAGTCAGGAATATGAAGTTAGAAACAGACATGGATGTAGCCATGTACTGATAGCACTCAACACACACACAGCCAGTGATATATCTGACACAAGACCTGTGTGGTGGACAGACAAAACATAATAGGCGCACCTATGGCCATCAATTGGATAGGCCCTCAGCTGAGAGCTATGCAGACAGACTGCATTCCAAATTAAACTAGTATGTAGACACACACCCTGTAACACTGGTGCTATACAATGCATACAACAACACTACTCATACTCTGTCTGTAGTTCTGGAACCCACTACAAATATGTAGCTGTCCTGAGTGGAATATCACCAAGGCAGCAGCCTGTAGCTGGTGTGTATGGTTTATGTAGATGCTTGCCAATACACCGGGCATGTAATGGCTATGGTATATTCCATGCACACATCTAACACACCTACCCAGAATGCATGCTGTACATGTGCACTTATTGTTGCAGTTAAATGCATGGCATCACAGTGGTGACCATGATGGGGTATTGGAAGGGTATGTCAGACACCTGCAAGATAACTGACATCCTGTCATTGTAGAATGTGTCCACATGGGGTAACATAATGGTTGGAGACATGGCCTACAGTAGGGACATGTTTGGAACAACACCCATATACTGTGCACCACCAGTGTATATACCTGTAGGACAATGGCAACTGTTGCAGAGTTACACTATGGCATAACGTATTACTGTGATCCACATTATCAGCTGGGACTAGGCTGTAACATGTGGTCTTCAGTGTATGGGACACTGCAAACTGACACATATGTATAGGCCTTACTTGTCAAGCATCTGCAAAAAGGCTGAAGGATGGGGGTGTGAGCATGACACACCAGTGCACTGCAGCAGAGTTCCTAAGGATGGTAAGAATGTTTGTATCTGCACATAGTCAGGATCTGGAACTGTGGCAGACGTAACCTTACCCCCACTACAATAGTGATGGCAGTGTGTGAACACCAAGGGATGTGCACATGAGTAGACTCTGCAATCATGCAGATTAGGGGGACATGTGCAGGGCAGACTGAACATACACTGGCAAATGCAGATGACCCATGCTAGTATACCCCTGCCAGGAGTAGTGACTGCTGTAGTACACATAACAATAGGTACAACAAACCATCATGATAAGGGTGTGCATGCATATGCCCACATGGAGTGTATACATCGCGGTCAGCATCCACACAGCTAACAATTTAGACACTGCATGTAAAAGTACAGGACATACGTCCATATCGGACTCATGTTCTGTTAATATATGCGGTGATGTGGTCCCATGGCAGATCAAGGAAGGGTGCATCATATCAATAAGGGTGTGTACACCCCCCATAGCCATGGTATGCTCTGATGGTTGTCAGTGTAATACTACTGCATTGGTCATACATGGTCTGGTGATGTTGAGAGCTGTAAATCAGACATCAGGCATTCACAAATGACATATGTCCACATATCATCCCAGGTATGTGTTGCTGAAAAACATAGGGACTGTGAGCATTAAAGCTGACATAACTGACACAGTACTACACATTCAGCAATGGGTTGTACATCTGTGAGGTGTGGTGCACAGTACATGGCAGGGTACAGAACAGGTGCACAGCAATACTGTGTACATGGGTGTAGTGGTATCCAGGGGAAGGGGCATCACCTAGTGACACAGCACATGCATCACACACATGTATACTGTTGCTAGCATGGATTGACTATAGCTGCACTGCATGCTGTTGTGTACCATATGTTATGAATGTTGACAGATGGTTAATAGGAGGACTGTGTGTACTATCATTGTGCAACCTCATTTGTATGTGTGTGTTTGCGGGTGCATCCTGGTGGGTAGTTAGGTTGTCTGTAGGGTCACTCTGGTGAAGTGGAGGGAGGTTGATGCATGTAGGATGCATGTGTGCATGTGTGTGTGTGTGTTTGTGTCAGTGGCTATGTATGCACATGTGTGATTGTGGGGTTGTTCATACAGCAGTACCTCCCTTTGGGATTGTGCAGCACATGGACATGGACTGCCACATGACACACCAGAAATACTTGTTATGTATGTAATCACAGGACAGCTGATAGTATAATAAGGTCTGTAGCATGGACCAGGCATTAAGAGGGAAGGTAGATACCAGGTATACCCTTAATATTGCATTCAGCAGAGAGGTGTCTCATGGACAGGTAGGTATTAAGGTGGTGTGTGTGTGTTTGTGTGTGTGTGTGTGTGTGTGTGTGTGTGTGTGTGTGTGTGTGTGTGTATACTGTTGTGCAATGCTGTACAGGTCTTAAAGTGCATTTATTGTTTTCCCCCACAGGTGGCGAGGTGGGTCAGGGTCTCTCCTGCATACATTCTGATGTTGGTATTCATACAGACACTGAAGATGATGATAGTACTGTTGAGGCACAGATGGGGTTGTCAGGGGCCAAAACAGTGCCATCATTTGACATCCCCCATTTAGTCACCCCAACCCCGCACACAGTTTCAGTGCCTATACATACCCCATCACCAGTGGCCATACTGGAGGGACAGCTGGCGTTTGGTGGCAGTGCACAGGAAAGTGTGATAACCATGCCTACTGTGTCTGGTCTCAGCATGCATAGTTGGCTGTCTGGCAGGGCACCACATAGGCAGATGTCCCAGGGTGCTTGTGGTAGGGCCACTGGTCATCATGCCCCTGGCAGACACGACACAGCTGGTACCAGCAAGTGCACGCTTCAGGCTGTCATGGCGGTGCAGGCACGTATGGAACATTACACCAAACAGGGCCTGAGGCTGCAGAGGGCTCCTCTCACATCTGCAACTGCAACTCCTGTGAACTGTCTGGTGCCATCCTTGCATTAACTGAGCTCATGGACAGATGGTCTGGTGAGATGATGGCTCTCATCGATTGTAGTCTGTCCATGCTTGAAAGTGTGGTGGGAGTGTGGTGACAGCTGCATAGACATAGGCCAGCAATGCCAACAACTGGCAGTCAACATGGATGTGCTAGGACACCAAGGGGCTCCTGTTGTGGCAGTACCAGCCCTGGCACTGTGGGGGGGCACTGTCCACACCACACCACAGCAAGCCATGAGCTCATGGTCCTGGCCAGTCTGAGGAGGGACCTGGTTCCAGCAGACATTTGTCATCATCAGGAGAGAGTAGCACTTTGAGGCCTGTACCTGGATGTGCCCATGGAACCCCTGGCAGGCACAGTCCACATATCCATGGCTGGAGGCAAAGAACTGCACACCCTGTCAGGTATGGTCTGCAGCTCAAACACCTGTGTAGGGCAGCCACATGTCAGAACTGTGTGCATGCATACCCACACAATATAAGAACACACCTAGGGCAACCCCATACCTACACACACCACATCACCACGCTCAGCTTACCTCATTACACCCCTCACCCACAAACATGGTGTCAAATGTATGGCCCAACCTCGGCCTCTGGCAAACCAACAACACACCCTGTGCATATGATGATACCTGTGCCACATCCCTGTCATCCATACCATTGATGCAGGGACAGGCTAATATGGTTCTGATGCACACAGTGACTGTACTACAGTGTACAACAGTACTGCAGTGTAACATGTTGTAAGAAGTAAAGTGTAATGCATATATGACAGGTAGTGTAGTCATCCAGCAATGATGCATTATAGCTGTTAGCAACACTGGTTTATTGTGGTCTCTATAATGTTATCCATTTGTGTTGTAAGTGTACATGTGTCAACATGAGGATGGTCTGCAGTCATATTCCACAACGGGGTATGGCACTGTGGTGACACCATGCCAGTGACCTATCTGGGGTACAGTTGAACACATGTCACAGGTTTTTATAACAGTTATTGCTTGTGCCACATGGACAGGTGATCCACTGGGACATGTATAATATGCAACCTGATGTAGACCCATCCACATACATGCACACTCTTACTTGGCAACACTGAGACTAGACCCCTACCTAGATACGTAGAGATATTGAAGTGTGTGACTTTCATTGAACACACCACACAGCGTTTAGGGTGAGGTGTGTTCCAGGTTACATGTTACATGCAGAACATCTCCAGACATTTACAGTATGCTAATGGGGGATGTAATGAGTGTATATGTACAATACATAGTGTGGCATACCTTCATATAGACAGTAACAGGGACACATAACAGACAGACACATGTCCGGGAGACCTGGGCTTATCGTTGCAAACTAACTTGACCATGTGTCCAATGTGTTACAGGTAGGCTGCACACAGCACATGCAAAACTGGCCTGGATTGTGGTATCAGTTACCTGTATGGTTGAAGGTGACAGTGGTAACCATAACGTGGGACATGGGACATATACCGGGTGCACCTTGGTGTAATGACAGTGTACACAGCACCTGAATTCCCCAGTGGATATTGTACTCCCTGAAACCCATGATGACAGTCTGACATACCCACCATCACACATTGACCATGACTGTGACAGAACCCATTGTATATCCCAACATCAGTACTACGAGGATATGCATCTAATGCACATGCCGCATGCATAGTAAAGTGTTGCATTGTCATGCCTCACCTATGGGCAGCAACAACAATATCTGTTCTACTGTGTGGCAATGGGTATTGTAATAGGAGTATGTGGCCTCAGAATGCTGTACCATACAGATATATGCACATGCACACATACACACACTTGCCAGAACACAATGGGTAGCCCATGCCTATCAACCCATTTGTACAACACTGTTGCACTGGTACTGCAAGGCTTGTGTAGCCGGTATGGAGAGGAGCTTAACAGGGTACATGTAATGTCCTATACAGCAGCAGCCAAAACTTACTATGGCAATGGGTGTTGCGGTGGTTGTGAAGGCCCTCATGGAATTCCCAAGTACAGGTGTGCTCACACACAGACACTGCTATACTCAGTCATGCACATGTACACATGGTACTGGGGTGCATTGCTGCAGGTGGTCATAACTGTGTACCTAGCTATTGCCCAAGGAGAGATGGGTTCTGTAGGGGTTGTGTATACAGTGGTATCCTACCACCTGCCATGTAGCAGCAGCAATCTATCAATAGACACTACTGTGGTGACCCTCAGGGTGAAAGTGACATGCATCATCCAATCCTCCAGGTGCCTCCTGCACATGGCCACTGAAATGATCAAGTTGGCATGTATGCAACATGCATTACAACACATGGTTAGTGTCTGTGATGAAGACCTGTACCCAAGCATGTTCTGTTGACTGTGGTAGTGTGGTGGAGGTACCTGTGGCATGTGGTGCATATATGTAGCAGTTCTTACACAGCTGGGCAGACCTGTCAGTGTCAATCAAGCTTAGGTTGCCTGTACATATCCCAGCTGGATACCTGCCATCTGCATATCTGTACAGGGACTGACAGTCATCAGCTTGGCAAGTAGCTATGCAGTAGGATGAATGTGTTGATAAATAGATGTTTGACAACAATATGTATGCCATAACTACATGTCAGAAGCCCTCCATAACATATGCTGTACAGACGGTAGACTACAGTTACATTCCATATGTCAGATCATTACCCAGTAGGGGTTATATACTGTGACACAGCTCATACACCAGGGATACAACAGGGAAGCCTCAGAGTTCAGCTATGCCTGCAGGTGTGCCTGTTGTCTGTACTACATTTAGCACTCTACTCTTGCCTGGGTAAGCACTGTCAAAAGTAGCACAGTCATGATACACTACATGCCGGTGTGACAGTATGTACCCTGGGCTACTACCCCTGTATGTAACACAGTCACATGTATAACAGGGCTGTACAGGCCTCATATACATCTGTGTCCCACACATGACACTCCCACCCCTTGCTACTGTAATGACAGCACATAGGCGCATGTATTGTACATGACATTACATACACTTATTACAGATGCCATTTCCCTGCTATGTTATCAGACTGGGTGGTGTGAACTGGTTACCAGGGCTAAGCCATGCTTAGCAGGTATCAACATTGCTGCAATATAACAGCTAAGCTGAGTTACTCACTGGTAAGTGAATCCTACCTGTGTAAGAGCCCGTACATTTAACAGTAGCTTAGCACCACTTAGCTTTCCGCAAACCCACACAAGCCCACTTAAAGCTGTTCAAAACTGCCTTAACCACACTGTATCCAACAGCCCTTGTTCTGCCCAGCAACAAAATAAACACCCCTTGCAGGTCTTAAACTCAGGACCCTGTACACTATAGTCGCAACACTTAACCACTACACCATGACCACTGTGAAGACAGCTGTTGTTTTTCCAATTTATCTGTCAATACACATATTGATTAGTATTGAACAATTGCCTTTACTTCCACAATTGTGTAGTACTTGTTATTAATATGACTGTTGCATCGCATATGTTGTTTTATCAGAATGTACACAAAGCAGATACATACGGTGAGATACATCTGGGAAGGTATACACAACCGTGAGGTTTACACATAACAGGAATATGGATGTATACATATAACAGTTTGATATATGTCTACATGTACATACACATGTATATTCATAAAGATTCCCTTTAGAAGCTCAAAATACTGAAATATCGAATCTCAGTATTTTGAGCCCATAAAGTGGAATCCTGAAAACAATGAAATGTCAGAAGTGGGAACATTCAAAACCTCGCACACCAGAGAGTTTGAATTTGTGCTTCTGGTGTTTTGCTGTGGTTGTGGATTCAGGTAAGTGTTTATTTGTTAAGGATTTTGGGTATTGGCTGTGGTGTGTGTTAGTGTGTTTTGTTGCTGTGATGTGTATGTGCGAGGAGAATGTAGCTTGTGTAGTGGTGTTTTGTGTGTGTTTGTATGTAGTGTGACCTCAGAGTTAGAATATTTAAGTGGGGAGGGTGTGGTTCATAGGTTCATAGGTTGGTACTCGGCTATCAGCCCTAGGGCCTATACAAGCCTAGGCATAACAATTCCCTGGCAATTTCTTTCCACACTATTTACTTCCCTGGACCCCTGTCTAGCAGGCGGACTGACGTGATCCCCGGGGTGAATTTCCTTTCTCCCATCCAATCATCAAGGTTCCTTTTGAAGAGGGACAAAGAGGTGCTCTGCTTGACATGTATGGGCAATCTATTCCAGAGTCTGGGGAGTCTCTGGGTCAGGAACCTATCCCTCCAGCATGTTTTGCTTATTGTGATGACAAGGTTTAGATCCCTGGAGCGTGTGGCTCTGAGGGATTAGGATTTCTTTAAGTGTAGTATGTCCAACAGCTCTGGGTTTGACATGGCCTTGTATGTTAAGCAGAGATCACCTCGGAGTAGACAATATGCGACAGAGTATAGCTGGAGTTTTTTAAAGCAGTCAGAATAGGGCATCTGCTTTAGGCCTGTGATTCTTTTAGTGAGGTATTTCTGCGGCCTTCCAAGTTGTTGCATATGTCTTGAGAGGTACATACCAAATGGGGTGTTGTATTCTATAATGGGTCTAATGAGGGATGAGTACAGTGGGACAATGACATCCTTTTTTCTGGAGGAAAAGCCCTTAGTGATGAGGTGTGCCGCATAAAAGGATCTCCTAACTGTTGTGGTGATGTGGTTATTGAAGGTGAGACCACTGTCCTCCTGTGTCCCTAAGTCCCTTATCACACTTTCAGTGTTTAGTGTACTGCCACCTATGTGGTAATTCATGGGTACATGTTTTTTTCCAAAAGGGGATAACTATACATTTCTTGGCATTGAGCTTGAGCTCATGGCTCTGGTACCAAGCATCTGTTTCTGTAAGGCCGTTTTGTAGAGTATCCACATCATTTGGGGATTCAATAATGGCTCCCAGTTTGCAGTCATCTGCGAAATCTGTTAGCCAGAGTCCCTTAGTGTTGGCCTGTACTTCAGAGAAGTAGATGCCAAACAAAAGAGGTCCCAGGACTGAATCCTGAGGTATTCCACTTGTCTGGAGCTGGATTTGGAGTCAGCTACTTTTACAGTGTGGGTTCTGTCAGTAAGCCAGTTGGCAACCCATCGAGTGATGTAGGGATTAATGCCCAGCTTAGTAAGTTTATCTATGATTCTAGAGTAGGGGATGGTGTCAAAGGCCTCGGCAAGGTCCAGATAGGCTGTTTGGACTGCTTTACCCTCATCCACGGCTCTGGAGACTGATTTGAAGAAGTCAATTAGGTTCAGGAGACAAGATCGGCCCTTCATGAACCCAAACTGGGTGGGGTCCAGTGTTTGAAGGTTGCCAATGTCTTTGTTTATAAGTTCCATGATAATACGTTCCATGGCCTTGCAGATCAGGCTTGTCAGACTGATGGGGCAGTAGTTCCTGGGATCCAAGGTGGACCCCCCCTTGTGGAGTGGGATAACTGTAGCTGTGCACCAGTCAGTGGGCATGAATCCAGAGGTGAGGGTATGTTTAAACATGACACTTAGGTGAGGTGCCAATTAATTTTGTAGTTCATGTAGTACACAGCCCGGGATGTCATCTGGTCCTATGGAAGCTATAGTCTTAGCTTTGGAGAGTGCATTTTTTTACCTCTGTGGCCATTATTACTGGAATTTGGCAATCTTCCGGTATTGATATGGGCCATTTAGGAGGTGAGAGGGGGGTGAAGTTGGCACTGAATTGATCTGCCAGGATATTGGCAATATCCTTGGGATCAGTATATTTAATGCCATTCTGTTGTAGCTCAGAGCAGATCTGAGCATTGCCATTTAGATTCTTGACATAGTTATAGAATGCCTTGTGGTTGTCTTTGGAATCTTTGGCAATTTTATTTTTGTAACTAGAATTGGAGGGTTTTATGAGGGATCTCAGCTTCTTACTGAGATTGGTAAGGGAGGTTTTGCATCCTAGGATTTTCCTCTTTTCTGCAACAGTTTCTTCCTTTTGTTGTAAAGTTTGTTTATGGCAGGGGACCACCAGATTGGCTTCCTTCTTTTGAAGGAGAGCATCTTGGTTCTAGATTCATGCATGAGTGGATGTGCTCATACAGTGCCTAAGTGTAGGACTCAGCAGTTGAACTTTCAGTTCCTGTCTGCATGGGTGTCATGAAGTTGTAACATCTGACTTGAGTAGCATGAAGTTGGCTTTGGAGAAGTTTTTTATGGATGTTTCCTTACTGGGGGGTGGGGGTGGGATGTGGATGTTAAGGGTGATTAGCTTATGGTCTGACCTGACCAACGAGGGGATGACCATAGGTAGGGAGCATCGATTTCCCATGTTGATACTGACCAGGTCTAGGATATTGTAGCCCCTGGTGGGACTATGGATTAGTTGATCCAGGGGATTGGAATTTATGAATTCCAAGAACCACTGGGCAAAGGTGTTGGTACACTAGTAGTTTTCCCAGTTAATGGCAGGGTAGTTGAAATCACCCAGTATTAGGGTGTTTGGTTGTATATTAATATTTTCCAGTATGTTTAGAAAGGTGTAATGAGAATCTTGGGGCATGGTGGGGGATCTGTAGCAAGCTACAATTTGGATTGCAGTCTTACCTAGTGTTAGTTGCACCTGGAGAATTTCAGATGCATTGTGTTGGGCAACTAACCTGGTGGTGTGAATATCCTTGGGGAATATGGACACTCCTCTACCTTTAGTGTTTCAACCCACATAGGGGGGGTGCAGGGGTGCTTGTCCCCCTGCTTTTATGTAGTAGAGAGCCTGTGCTTGTGTGTGGGGAGGATGGTGTGTGTGTGTGTGCACTAGTAGCATGAAATACAAAATCTCCGGTGTGCGAGATTTTGAATTTCACGCTTCTGAGTTTTCAATGTTTCAGAAATTCGACTTTATAGCTTCGAAATACTGAATTTCGATATTTCAGTATTTCGAGGATATAAAGTGAATCAATTCATACATATGTCAGTATACACATCTGTATAGTGCAACATACATATGGCCATGTGTACATCTCTTCATATGTACATATATATATATATATATATATATATATATATATATATATATATATATATATATATATATATATATATATATATATATACATATATGGATTCACTTTATATCCTCGAAATACTAAAATATCGAAATTCATTATTTTGAAGCTATAAAATCAAATTTTTGAAACATAGAAAACTCAGAAGCACAAAATTGAAAACCTTGCACACCGGAGATTTTGAATTTCACGCTACTAGTGCACACATACACACACACACACACACACACACACACACACACACACACACACACACACACACACACACACACACATACACCATCCTCCCCACACACAAACACAAGCTCTCTACTACATAAAACATCACCCTACTTAAATATTCTAACTCTGAGGTCACACTACATACAAACAGACACACAACACCACCACACGAGTTACATTTTGCTCACACACACACATTACAGCAACAAAACACACTAACACACACCACAGCCCCTACCCAAATCCCTTAACATACGTACACACACTTACCTGAATCTGTAACCACAGCAGAACCTCAGAAGCACAAAATTAAAAACCTCCGGTATTCGAGGTTTTGACATTCGCTATTCTGAGCTTTCACTCTTTTCAGGATTCCAATTTATGGGCTCGAAATACTGAATTTTGACATTTCAGTATTTTGAGCTTCTAAAGTGATTATATATATCTGTATATATATATATATATATATAAATATATGTATATATATAGCTATATATGTATATGCATCCTATGTGTACAGATATGCCTATTTAGATCGATATATATGTAGATATCTATAACTATATGTGCATACATATCTATTCTGATATTCTTATTACTGTCAATATATATGTAGATAGCCACAAGTATATGTGCATATGTATCTCTATCTGTATATGTGTAGACATATATTGCTGTGTATATGTATATATCTGAGTGTTTATATGTATATATATATATATATATATATATATATATATATATATATATATATATGTACATATACATCTATGTACATATACATATCCATCTATGTATGTCGATATATATATGTGTGTATATCTATATAGATGTATGGACAATTATATATGCATATATGTTCACCATATGTAATGAACATGGAGTGGAGCCCTATCTCAGCCCCAAAAGTCCCAATCTCTTAGTGCAAGGGGATATCAGGTAAGTATTGCAGGTATATATGTAGACGATTGCTACTGGAATAGGGGCTGTCTTCACAGACATGTTGTGTGTGGGAGGTCACATCTGCATTTAACATGTGCGCCACTGGTGACTGACAGACATCCTAAGGACATCATAGTACAGTACCACTGCTAGCACAGTAATGATCCTGTGGACTGCAGCAGAGATATGACCAATAAATGTGGACAGTCTGACACACTCTGGACAGTCCAGAGGTATACACAGAACCCCTTAGTGCAACACATGTGGTCCAAGCCCGACAATGTGGATGTTAACAGCCATGTAGATGGGTATATCATGTAAATACTGGTATACATTTGCTTCAATAGTTTATGGATTCACACACCCCTGTCTGTCCTGACACATACTAACTGCTGGTACAGAGGTGCCATGGCCATATATTACCCACTAGTTAGTGAGATACATCTGTACAGCATCCCACTGCTTTGTTTGACATGCATGACTGTTATGGTGGCCTTGTAGCAAGACATCTGGCAAGTATCTGGACATAACATCACACTGGGTAAATACACTAAGCTGCTAGGCATGTAACAAAGCACTGTGCAGGCTACAGGCAGACTTCCACAACACTGGCCTACATTTCGTATGGGGGAATACACATGTTCCTGCACATATAGCAGGCTCTACAGGCATGTCTCAGTACAGAGTAATAAACAGCTGTGTGAAATTACATAACCACAACCAATGTGAGCACAGCCACAGCCACATACGGTAAGCTAGCGTAATATTACAGTATATGGACTATCGGATCAACACCATCCTCATATGTTCTATTCACACAGTAACCCTACATATACTGGCCACTACACAGTGTGGGTGATGCCTGTCTGTGGTATGGGACATGTGTGTGTTTGGCCCTACAAACATGTAAGCTGACAGGGCAACATACAGTGGAGCAGAATATAACATCAGATAGAACAGGACCAAGAATAATGACATCAACCACTGTCTGTACACAGGCCAAGGTACATATTCACAAGACACACACTATCATAAGTACACAGACCACAGTACTGTACACACAATCACAGAATGCCCAGGTTATGCCCTCAAATATAACCCCTACTATACATAACATGTGTAGCAGGCTGATATCTCACTGGCTTGTTATCAGATATGATGTCAATAAATTATGGTATACAGAGCATATGCACCTCTTACTGCATGACATATGTAGAAATGTTGACAGAGTTGTGGCTGGAGGCACAAGCACAAGGCCACTATTGACATGTTGCTGTGATAACCGCATACATTTACTGTTTTAACAGGGTTTGTTGTGATATATATTCTATGAGGGATATGAAGCTGGTAATTCTCATGGCTGTCACCATGTACTGGCTGCAATACTCACACTATGCTTCTGCAGTTCACAGATAGGTACTCTGTGATTAATACAAGAATCAAAAGGCACCACTCACTGCCCAGTCTGCAGATGACCCTACAGATGGGGGTTTCCTCAGAAACAGCACTGTCATGACAGGTATTAAAACATGTAGACCAACCATATCCACACACACCCGGTTACACCAACATTACTCCAAATGCATAATAGCAACACTTACATTCTGTAGTCATGTCAGGCACATCCCCCTCTTGTGTGTTGGCCTGTTTCCACAGTGTATGTTGTTAGAGGTAAATCCCCAATCAATCTGTGATGCTGTTTGCCAAACACCAGATCTAGGTCCTGCTCACAGTGAATGAAAAGGCTCAACACCAACATGATGTTCCTAGATATTGGAGTGTGTTTCTATGCAATTGGCTATGGGAATTTTACCACAGCTGTTCCATATGCAATTAGCTGGAGTAGAGCTGCAACTTGTGCAGAGGCCATCAGCTGAACATGAGCATCACTTACAAAACACATGCTGCTGCCTAAGTAAAGTAGGTATAGTTCTCCACATCCACTAGAGAGGGAGTGAGAGAGGCAGAATGAGGCAAAGATAAGTCAGGGAGGGGGTGGGAGAGTAAAACCTAAGCATGTTTGTGTCACACACCTAACAGTACAGGGTATAATACCCCTGAATGACTGAGTATTGCTATCACATGTTTATGCAGTTATTAGATGTGCCACATAGCTTACATGTTGAGGAGCTCTCCAAACGTATATGTGATGGTGAGTGACATCTGCAACAGTGATATGGTAAGTGATATGGTAGGTGCAGTCCACGTGCCTGTCCACATGAACAGGTGTCAGCGTCAACACAGCCACACTCTTTCAGGGACTCACACACATTGAAACACTTCACAGCATCAGGAATACACTTCCTCACTGTTAGCTTGCCACAATACAGTACTGTGCAGGTATCACATGCACCACAGGGGTTATCCGGAGGTTATATGGACAAAGGGTATGTGGAGGTGTCTGACATAAGACAGCATGCTTCAGTATGCCAGTGGGAGTTGTAGTGAGTGTGAATGTGATCAATAGCATCATACACAGACACAGGGTGCAAGTACTGACATGCATGCATGCATTGCTTCATGAATACACAGTGGTTGACTGTGCCAGAAGGCTATACAAGGCTAGGTGAAGGGTATACCTTGGCATCAGGCCACATGACAATGGTCTGCAGTGTGGCTCAGGGGTATAGTGTCTGGATTGGCCCACACCGGTGGATATTGTATTCACCATCCAGTCACATGGGTAACTTTTGTGTGTAGCCATTGCTGTTCAATGCTTGCCATGTAAGTGTTCTTTATCCATGACATAGATGCTCTCTGGGATGTGCACACATCCCACATGCATGTACAGTGACATGTGGAACTGTACCTGGGGTGTCTGGCCCATGGTGTGTACACAGATTGTTATAATCAGATGTGCTTGTCCTGGTTTCATGTGCTTGGAACAGGTAATGGACAGCAGGTCATGTTATAAGGCATGGTATGTCCTTTGTGGGTCACATTTGATGGCACCACAGGTGTTGCACGTGTCCAGTGGGGAGCATAGTGAAGGCACACTGCCTGTACGTGCATATTTTACTGATGAACAGGATACCATGCCCTCTGTTGTCCACTGCAATCACACCATAGTAACTATCTGGGGGCAATATGCAGGGTACTACCAGCATAGCAGTTGTTGCCTAGGCAAGTGTGTTTGTGTATGAGACATGGGTTCAGAGTGTTCTCTGCGTAATACAAGGGTTGCTAACTTTGTTCACCAGGCCTTGATGACACATGTAGGGGTATGTATTGCCAACCCAGCCTCTCAGCTATTTCACATCTGTTATCCTTGCAAGGTGGACATTATGACATATAATAGGGCCACCATATAAGAAATCTGCAAAACCCACTCCACAATGAGTCCAGTTGTTATACACTCACAGCCACCTCCACGCAGGATACAGATGACAAATACAGACACACCCCTGCTATGTCTGGGATTAGAACTCCTACCTAACTAGTTTATTACACAATAGCATTATGCAGTTATAGGATGCACCCCAGGGATTGCTGGAGTACTCCTTCCCCAAAGTTGTATTTCACAGTGAATGACATTGGCAGGCTTGCCAAAGTAGGCCATTTGAATTGTATTGAGTGTAACTAGCCTAAAAAGCACTGCTCCCTACACAGTCATAGAAATGCACACACAAACATCCATGCTTGCTATGTGTAGGAATAGAACTCCTACCAAATGGCTATATCACACTACAGCATTACACTGTTATAGGACACGCCACAGAGATTAGTGGGCTACACTTTTTCGAAAGATGTATTTCACACTGAATGACATCAGCAGCCTTGCCAATGTAGGGCATTTGATCTGCAGTGAGTGTGACTAGCCTAAAACACATTGCTCCCTACACAAACAATGAAACACACACACACAAACATCCACACTTGCCATGTGTGGGACTAGAACCCTTACTAAAGTACTATACCACACTACTGCATTATGCTGTTATAGGATGCACCACAGAGATTACTGGGCTACATCTTTCCCAAAGGTGTATTTCACAGTGAATGACATCAACAGCCTTGCCAAAGTAGGGCATTTGAATTGTAGTGAGTGTGACTAGCCTAAAAAGCATTGCTCCCTACACAGACAGGGGCACACACACACACACACACACACACACACACACACACACACACACACACACACACACACACACACACACACACACACACACACACACACACACACACACACACTTGCCATGTCTGGGATTAGAACTCCTACCTAACTAGTTTATCACACTACAGCATTATGCAGTTATAGGATGTGCTACGGAGATTGCTGGTCTACACCTTTCCCAAAGGTGTATTTCACAGTGAATTACATCAGCAGCCTTGCCAAAGTAGGGTATTTGAATTGTAGTGAGTGTGACTAGCCTAAAAAGCATTGCTCCCTACATGGACAGACACACACACACACACACACACACACACACACACACACACACACACACACACACACACACAATTGCCACATCTAGGATTAGAACTCCTACCTAACTAGTTTATCACACTACAGCATTACGCAGTTATAGGACATGCCGCAGATATTACTGGGCTACCCCTTTCCTAAAGGTGTATTTCACAGTGAATGACATCAGCTGTCTTGCCAAAGTAGGGCATTTGAATTGTAGTGAGGGTGACTAGCCTAAAAAGCAACGCTCCCTACACAGACAGACACACACACACAAACACAGTTGCTATGTCTGGGATTAGAACTCCTACCTGATTAGTTTGTCACATGACAGTATTACGCAGTTATAAGATGCGCCACATAGATTACTGGGCTATAGTTTTCCCAAATGTGTATTTCACAATGAATGACATCAGCAGCCTTGCCAAAGTAGGGCATTTCTTCCTATACAGAGACACACACACTTGCCATGTCTGGGATTAGAACTCCTACCTAACTAGTTTGTCAAACTACAGCATTACTCAGTTATAGGACGCACCATGGAGATTAATGGGTGACACCTTTCCCAAAGGTGTATTTCACAGTGAATGACATCAGCAGCCTTGCCAAAGTAGAGCATATGAATTGTAGTTAGTGTGACTAGCCCAAAAAGCATTGCTCCCCACACAGACAGAGACACACAGACACACGGTTGCCATGTCTAGGATCAGAACTCCTACCTAACTAATTTATCACACTCCAGCATTACGCAGTTTTGGGAAGCACCACAGAGATTACTGAGCTACTCCATTCTCAAAGGTGTATTTCAAAGTGAATGACATCAGCAGGCTTGTCATAGTAGGGCTATGAGGAGGGCAGTGTGTGTGTGCATGGGCCATAACCCGTTCACCTAGACATTGACACACCACATGCAGGCACATGCAGGGTTATATTCCGCAGGTACGTATATACAGCTGCTAGATGACTACTGCCTTGTACAGTCATGTTACACAGCTATCACTTGCACCACATAGTTTGTAATGCTGATGGATACCAATGGTTAATTTCTACACTGAGTGACATTTGCACATCATGTGGTTGTAGCCATTTGGCTGTGTGCTGGGTGGGACAGGCCTATTGATGGATCACTATTTGTCACAATCACTCTCTCCAACACATCTATGTATGTCTACTTTTGGCATATTATAGTGTGTCGTCCTTGGATATATATCTGTATTCCTATCCAATGTGTGTGCAAAGCATGACTGGTGCATACTGAAGAGTGTATGCACTAACATCTGCAACTGTCAGATATGTATGGTCCACTGTTGTTTGCAGACATGGGCTTTATTTGTTTGTGTGTGAGCATGCCCAGTATGAACTTTCAGTATGTTGTTGTCTGACATTGCCTTCATTTCTCTAAGTGTGTGAGCATACCCAGTATACCCTTCTGTACTGAATGTGTGGATCCATTCCAGGTAGTTTGTACTTCAATGCAGACCTTTGTGTTGTACACCTACAGGTAGCAAACTGTGTATGTAGGGTATCCGTAGATCATTTGGCAATATGAGGTCAAACTGTGCAAGGGATAGTGTGTACTGTAGCTGATTGTATCTGTGCTGCTTCTGTTACATGGTACTGGTGTTAGCAGAGATATTCAGACATGTGTGCTGTTATACACTGCAATGTTTTATGTCCTCAAGTACTGTCAGGTGGATATTCTTGCTCACAGTGATGTCCTGGGGAATAAGGGTGAATGCAGCTGTGTCTGCTATTGTGTGCAGCTGCCTACATATTTCTGATGTTATGCCGTTCTGGAGGGGGAGCTGCAGACACTTGCTGCTGGGTCTGTGTATCTGGCTCAGCACCTTGGTACAGTGCTGGCAGAGGATCCCATACTTGTGCATCCATCAACAGGACAGTATGGCCTTATCTTGCTGTGGCAATACCTCACAGCTGTACAGATTTACATGGGTTACCCAGCGGCTGGGGTCATAAGTCAGGACATTACCCCTATTGTGGTGAACAGGCAGGTTTGTAGCCACCCATTTATGTGTTTGCAGCCAGGGATAGTGTGTGCATACAGCTGTGTGTTGGACCTTGCACATTCCAGCCCATGTTCCCACCCCCCTCCATTATTCTATCCACTTCCATACATTATGCATACATTCTCTGATACTTTCCCTAAGGTTATCACCTCATCACAGCTGTGTTTTGCTGTTGGTCCACAGTTCATGCATTGGGACATGTTGGAACTGTTACTGTGGTTTGTCCACATGGCCTTGCATATGGCTTATGCAGAGTGTGTTATGTTGTTATTTGGGTGTCCATGACATAACATGCATTGGCAGTATGTGTGATACACAGGCCTTTGGCAGAGGCTTGTAGGCCATTTGGTGGTGATGTGGGCCAGCTGTGGCAGGCCATTGCATTCTGTAAGTCCTACAGTCCCAGACCACCATACAGTATATTCCCCTGGGGTGACAGGGTAGGTGTGCTAGGTGTTCATACCAATACGTTTTATCAGTATTGATCAGGTGGTGTGGATGCTGGCAGGGTGCTACTTACAGCTAGGGACATACCTGCTTGGGACACCTGCACTGCATGCTGCATTCTTTTGCTATTGCCATACACAGGTGGAGGTCATATTGTACCCTTTCGCAACAGCAGGGATACGACCAGAGAGGTAACTGTGTGTGGTGTTTGGGTGAGCTGGGTACATGTGTGCTATGGACACTACTTGCATCTGACTCACAGATATGCAGGGGGCATTCCAGTTATGCTGGCATGTGCAGGTACATCATCTGTTTCCCAATACATCAGACCTATCACCTTTGTGATCTGCAAGTGTTCAGGCAGACGACACCGCTATTCTCTACTACAGGCCCAGATAACGTGATGCATACCTGTATGTACAATTACAAGGGTGTGTTCATTTCACAGTTACACATTATATACTGTATGTCTGGGGTACGTTCTCCTGTGTACTGCTTGTATATCTAGACCAACAGCTATGCCATGTCAATCTTTCAGATGGTAACACATATTACCATCATACATTTACAATGGCTTTCTGCAAGCATGTGTTATACTGGTGGGAATTGTGTTTGGCACTGCAGTTGTGAGTACTTGGCCCTGTCATCAGCAGTAGTGGCCAATGTCCAACAGGTCAAACCTCAACATGCATATATACTGACCATTCACACACAATATGAAACACACACCAACCTAGCACACACATACCTGCATATTGTACAAATACTACAATCTATCCTGCTACCTTGGCCACCTCTGTGCATCTGTGCTCCACTGTTATTATACCTACACATTCATGTTACTACATTTCTACATAGGATTGGGGAGGCACATCTGACTGTTACTACATGTCTACATAGAATTGGAGGGGCACACCTGACTGCTACTACATCTACATAGGATATGGGGGGCACATCTGACTGTTTCTACACTGCTACACAAGATTAGGGGGCATATAGACACACATGTGGCCCAACACATGTCATGCAGTTGGTTTTGTCATCATGTGTAGTACTGGCTACTATGGTGACACCAGTATTTGTTACAGATCTCATGCCGCCACTATAGGTGTCTACTATCTGCTGGCATCCCATTTAGCCACCCAGTTCCCTTGCATGCCCACATCCATACCATAGATACAGGTAACAACACATACTACTACTTTCGGCAATTGGTAAGTTGAGTGGTTTACCTTGTGGGTGTGCTAGTATTGAGGGGGGTGCTGGAGAGCTGTCTATGTCAGATGTACATAGTACATTCCCTACACATGGTTGAGCACAGGTAGTGTCATGTTTGGCATCCCTTTTACTGTATGTGTGAGTCAGAGAGAGATATCATTCCCTGGGTCCCTCCTGTGGCAGTGTATGTGCTATGCGTTGCCTCTTTGCCAAGAACAGGGTATACTGGACGCACCTCCTTCTGCCTACTGGGGCAGGCTCAGGTTGTTCCTCCTCTGAGTCACTCTGTGCCTGTGCATGCCTTGGCAATGGTGGGGGGCTGTGTGGCCCTACCCTGTTCTGTTCCTACTGCAGCTGTTTCTGTGGGATCATATTGTGTAGCATGGCACATATGATGACAGTTTGAGTACATGTAGCTGGTGAGTACTGCAAGGCTCCACTGGATGTGTTCAGGTACCTGAACTATGACTTGAGCATCCCAAACACATGCTCTGTTATAATTCTGGTCTGTGCATGTGCCTCATTATGGAGTTCTTGTTTGGGTGTGTGTGCATTCCTGATGGGTGTCATCAGCCATGGCTCCAGTGCATAACCAGCATCCCCCACTAGATGACCGTAAGGGATTTCCCCATTGGCAAATCTCTGGTACAGCTGTGTCAGATGCCAGATGTGGGAATCATGATAGCTTCCAGGACAGCCAGAATTGAATTAAGCTCATTTGCAGCTCATTGCCTAAAATAAAAAAAAAATGTAGCTGCTTATGATAATGCATTTACTGCCTCGTTCTGAAGTGAGGGCATGTTTGTTATCTGTCTGCCTTAAAGTATGTATAGATAACACAACAATACATTTTCTAGGATAAAATGAAAGCTGAAACTTAATTTATTTCATTTATATTTCTGACGGTAGTTTTGAGACTGAAAAATACTGGTTGATCCATTAATGGAAAACAAAGAAGCATGAAAACCTACTAACAAAAAGAACAAATTTATCATCTGATAGTAATGTGTTTATGATTGGAAAACAGTCATACTGTAGTTAGGTGAGAGGCTGCAAATCCAAACATTAAGGAAGTCTGGTGTGTCAATGTCTCAGATTAAATTTGCTTTAAGGTTAGTCTGAATTTTGTCCACTTTTTTTTACATCTGGAAATAGGTCCAGTTACTAAAACTTATACCTAGTTTCCAAAGACAGCAAAATGTAAATGAATTTGCCTGAAATGAAAAGGATTTGCAATTCTAAACAGCTGCAGATTAGCTGAGTTTTGAAAAAACAAAAGTCCCTTGTTTCACTTACAATATACATCATCAGAAGAATCTCTCATATACAGCTTAGTAGAATTTTGCAAATAGGAAACATTAGTGATATCTGCTGAATGACAAACAGTAATGGAACTCCATTCCTTCCAAGATACATGCCAACATTTTACCTCTTATAACTTAAATTCAGAAATATGCATCAATGAACTGATAAAAATAATAAATACAAAAATAATTCTAAGCTATTAGCATTTAGATAACTTTAACAGAAGGGGAACTGACCATGCAGTCAATGTATTCTAACAAGTAAATAATAATTTACGGTATAAAACATCACAAGGACATAAATAGAACACTGAAATCTTTCAGTCTGATTAATTTTTAAGCAGTATTACATATATTATGTGGTTCTAAAGATTCACTAAATTTATTTTTTAGGCTAAGACAGTGGATATGTGCAGGTTCATCCCTGTTTTGGATCATCAGTGTTCAGTTTCTGAATCCTACCCTAACAAAGTTATATGTGTTTGTGTAGCAGGTCAACAAGTCTGTCTCATTGGAGAGATAGTGTACTAATTTAAACAGTAAAAAAAAAAAAACTCTAAGCCAATGCTTTGAGGAGTTAACAAAATGTACACTGTCCTTATAACTTGATTATAAAGAGCAATATATGTTAGTAAATAAATCCTATGATTTAAAGTGAAATGAACATCTCAACAGCAACTGCAAAGGAAAGCATATCTCATATATTTTTGTTTCAGGATCAGCTTAAATCATCATTTTGTCATGGTACAGCCCTCACCCTGGGGAAAAAAAATCTTCACTAATCCTGTGAAAGAGACTTGCTAAGCCTATGAAGAAAAGGAGTACTAAAAGCAAAAACAAAAACATGAAAAAGAAAGACATTCTTATGTAGTACTTATAATGATTACAAGGCAGGGGCAAATTAAACAAAGACATGAATATGCATGTATAGTTTCATAGTTTCATAGTTTAGTACTAGGCTATCTGCCCTGGGGCATTTGTAAGCCTAGCCATAGTGATGTGGCTTTCGCCACCCCATAAAATGATACAAAATGCACAGAATAGATTTAGAATACTGTGCCTCTGTCTAGTAGTGACACAGAGAAGGTCCCCTTATATAATAGAATTAGTTTACTGTGCCCCTGTCTAGTAGTGACACAGATGTGACCCCTGGGGTAAACTTATGATCTCCCATCCACCCATCAAGATTTCTCTTGAAGAGAGCCAGTGAGGGGCTTTGCCTAACATGAACTGGGATCTTGTTCCAGAGCATGGGAAGCCTCTGGGTTATGAGTCTATCCCTCCAGCATGTCCTATTCATACTTGTGCCGAGGTTTAAGTCTTTAGCTCTTATGGTTCTGATGGATTTGGATTTTTTGAGGTGGAGCATGTCCATCAGTTCCTGATTGGACATGGCCTTGTACGTCAGGCAGAGATCACCTCTGAGCAGGCGGTATGCTACTGAATAGAGTTGGAGTTTTTTTAGGCTGGCAGAATAAGACATATAAAAGTAAAAACCCACCAACTTCAGGTACAAATAAATCAGGTCCCAGAAAGTGCAGCAAAAGAAATTTAATGTCCACTGCGTGTCAGGTACAATAGCAGCAAAGCGGTGTCCACCAATTCACAATTAACACTTTTTTGAAAACAACGTTTTCGTCATCAACTTCATCAGTAATGATCACCAGGGTAGAACATTCCCTTATATAATACATTTTATGCAATTAACATTTGAATTAACCAATCGTATTGTAAAATACAAAATTTTTACCCTAAATGTTTTAATTAATAAAATCACCATAAAAACCAATGAATATGTTTAAATGTAATGTTAAATGTTAAATACATATATATATATCAATAAATACATATGTTAAAATAGAATAAGACATATGTTGGAGACCCTTGATCCTCTTGGTGAGGTACTTTTGTGGTCTCTCCAGCTGTTGCAAATGCCGTGTAAGGTACATACCAAATGGGGCATTGTACTCAATCATGGGTCTGATGAGGGAGGAGTATAGGGGTACAATTGCATCCTTGGATCTGGATGTGAATCCCTTCATGATAAGGTGTGCAAGGTAGAATGTTTTTCTAACCACTTTGGCAACGTGGGTGTCAAATGAGAGGTCGCTGTCGACTTGGGTCCCTAGGTCTCTGATTACTTTTTCTGTACTCAGTGGGTTGCTGTCTATGTGATAATTTGTGGGTACTTTGTTTTTCCCAAAGGGGATGACTACATTTTTTGGCATTTAGTTTAAGGCCATGACTCCGGCACCAGTTGTCCGTTTCTGTGAGGTCTTTTTGTAGGATGTATGTGCCCACTGGTGTATCGACTATGGCGCCTAGTTTGCAGTCACCTGCGAACTTTGTCAGCCACAACCCTCCCATGTTTGATTTAACATCTGAGAAATAAATGCCAAACAAGAGGGGTCCCAGGACAGATCCCTGTGGGACACCACTTGTGACTGGCTTTGAGTCTGACATTGCTCCAGTGATTTTAACTTTATGGGTTCTGTCCTTTAGCCAGTTTGCAACCCATCTAGTGACATAAGGGTTTACATTTAAGCTGTTGAGCTTATCTATGATGCCTGAGTGGGGTATTGTGTCGAAGGCCTTAGCCAAGTCCAGGTAGGCTGTATGGACTGCTTTGCCCTCATCAATGGCTCTAGTGACTGTTTCGAAAAAGTCAACCAGGTTCAAAAGGCAGGATCTGCCCTTTACAAAGCCGAACTGAGTGGGGTCAAGTGTCTGTAGGTCCTCAATATCTCTGTTTATGAGTTCCATAATGATTCTTTCCATAGCATTGCAGACCAGGCTGGTTAAGCTTAAGGGGCGGTAGTTCCCAGGGTCTGTAGAGGTACCCCCTTTGTGGAGTGGGACCACTGTTGCTGTACGCCAGTGTTCAGGTACATATCCTGTAGTAAGGCTAAGGTTAAATAGCATTTTTATGTGCAGGTTTAGCTCCTCTTGGAGTTCACGTAGCATGCAACCCGGGATACCGTCATGTCCCATTGATGCTGTGTTTTTAGCTTTGCTGAGGGTGGCTCTCACCTGGACATCTGAGATGACAGGGAGATTACATTCATCTGGGATAAGTATTTCTTCTTTTGGGGGTGAGGGAGGGGAGAAATTTGCACTGAACCTGTCAGCCAGAATGTTGGCAATATCTGTGGGTTCAGTGTATTTTTTGTTGTTGTGAACTAACTCTGAGCATATCAGAGGGTTTCTGCCCAGGTTTCTAACATAGCCGAAGAAGGCTTTGTGGTTATCTTTAGTGTCCTTAGCAATCTTTCTCTCAAAGTTGGCCTTGGATGTTTTTATGAGAGAATGTAGTTTTCTGCTAGTGTTGATCAGAGATGTCTTCCCTTTATGGGATTTTGCTCTGCCGTGCAGTAGCTTCCTTCTTTTGTTATACAATTTGTTAATGGCTGAGGTCCACCAGACAGGACTCTTGCCTTTGGTGGAGAGGGACTTGGATTTATCTGGGATTGCATGATCCATGCATTCTTGGAGATGTCCATAGAAAGCATTTGTGAAGGATTCAGCATTGTGGGATGTGGTATCCACTGGCCCAGTGGGCTTAAAGGATACCATCTCAGTTTTAAGAAGAGTGAAGTCTGCTTTTGAGAAGTTTTTCACTGTGGTCTTTTGTGCTGGGGGTGGAGGTGGGGTATGTATATCCAGGGTGATTAGTTTGTTGTCAGATCTCACTAGTGAGGGGTATACCTCCGGTGTGGAGCATTTTGTCCCCATGTTTGTGATGATCAGGTCTAGTATATTATCTCCCCTAGTGGGAGAGGTGACAAGTTGTTCCAGTGCATTTGAATTAATGAATTCCAGGAACCTTTGGGCTAGGGTGTTAGGGCTAGAATAATGTACCCAATCTATGTTAGGGTAGTTGAAGTCTCCCAGTATGATGGTATTTTGTGATACATTCATATCCTCCAATGTCTTCAGGAAGGCTGAGTGGGGTTCCTGAGATTGGGAGGGTGGTCTGTAACATGCTACCAGTTGTATAGCAGTTTTTCCTATAGTTAGTTGCACTTGTATGGTCTCTGATGCTTCATGTGTTGCTACTAACCTGGAGATGTGGGTGTCCTTGATGAATATGGACACTCCCCCTCCCTTTGTGGTTCGGCCCCAGTTTTGGGGCCGAAAAGCATGATACGAGGTATAGCCTGGTAGCGCTGGAGTGCTCTCAGGAGCTGTGAACCAGGTTTCAGTTACTGCACAGATGTCAATGTTCTCCATACTGAGGAGTGCATCGAGTGCCTGCATCTTGAGATTTAGACTTCTGGCATTGAGCAGCATTACCCTTAGTTTTTTTCCATTTTTGTTTTCTAAGGAGGTGGGTTTGTCTTTTGAGCCTTGCCTAAAAAAGGCACTATGGGGGTGGCAAGAGCCTTAGCCAATATCCGAAAGCCCAGTGATGACAGGTGCAAGCCATCCCTTGCAAAGCAGCATGGCTTGTCCAACATGTCATCCCAGGCAGACAGACATTGGATCCCCTTAGAATGACACCAGTACTTGAGCCAATTATTAAAGCTGATAATCTTGTCTTTGTATTTTGGCATCATTCTTGGTGAGGGAAAGATGCTGCTCAGGGTCAGGGTCATACCAGCCGGGGCTACATAATCAGAGAGCTCCTCTATGTCTCTTTTCATGTAGTCCAGGGAGGTACGTCTCAGATCATTCACGCCAGCATGGACAATGACGGAGTCATATTTGTACTTGCTTTGGAGTGACCTGAGTTCATGTGTTATGTGGTGGATCCTAGCTCCCGATAGGCAGCTCACAGTCACCCTCTCCTTGTTCAGCCTGGTAAGTGGGACATCAGTGTGTCTGACTATAGAGTCACCTATTACTAGTGAATCAGGCATGGTGTTTGGCCTTAAGGGCTGTGACTGTTTGACACAATGATTTATTGAAGTATGTGTTGCATGTGTTTTGTTTTGAGGTGGTGGATTTTTGGATGTCTGCTTTGGGAGCCTCTGTTGTTTTGGTAAGTTTTTTAATAGAGACTCCGAGTATGTCTTTGTGTTTTTATATGTTTGGTTTGCAGTTGTGGTAGGTCTATGTGGGACTGAGTTTGTTGTGTGTGTGGTTACCATCTCCTCCTGTCTGGTCATGCCAGCTCAGAGTTGAGAGAGTTCAGCCTCCAGTTTGGCTATATAGTTACATCTCTCACATGTATTTGTGTTTGTTGGGAAGAGGAGAGGGTTGTCTGTGTACATGAGACAATTGTAGCATTGTCTCAAGATACCCAGATTAACCAGCTGAACTGGAGAGGACACCAGTAATCTACCACTTGACATGCAAAAACAGTATAAGGGAGTGCTGTGCCTTTAAGGGAAGTGGATATTCACAGGGGTGGTAGGTGGATATAGTGCTTACTTAGTATGAGAGTGCTTACTTAGTAGAGAAGTTTTGAGAACAAGTGCTAGGCTTATAATATAGTGAGTAGTCTGATTATACGAAGAGTAGAGCTTCCTTAAGAGAAAATTTGAAGAGCAGACTTGGCGGAGCCAGAAGAAGTTTAACCTTGTTTAACAGGTGCTGCGCTATGCACACAACCACGCAAAGCCGTGCAAACACGGATTTTAAACAGGAAACTTCAAAAGAGCTAGAAATGGTCCAAAACAACCAATTACTACAGCTCTTGTGCTGAGGTCACTTCCTACAGGGACAGGTAGGCTGCTCAAGGCTCCCCACTCCCACTGGTGAGCAAAGAAACTTCCCTCTATCCAAGTAAGGTAATGGACAACACAGGAACTACACCACAGCGCAGAATACAACAAAGCCTGTAAACTGGCCTAAACTAGTCAAGGAGAGGCGGGAAAACAAGGATTATTTTTTTTGCTTTTTTTGTTTTTAGATAGAAACACACAGAAAATGCAGAAACAGTAATAAATCAGTTACACAGGCTAGCACACTTTAGTGGGCAGCCTCAACAGTTAAATTAAACAAACAAACAAACTTTCGATCACATTCGACTAAAATGAAACTTTAAGTGCAGATATTAAATAATGCAGCAAACAGCTAAAAAACAGTTTAAGCTTGTTTAGGGTAAGCTAGAGAAGGTATTTCAAGTAAAAAAACAGCAAAGATACTTAAATCCAGAAAGTAGTTGCTTTTCTGAGTTCTATGTAGCTAGGACCACTCTGCAGGACCACAAGGAGCTTGTTTGAGTAGTATAGCCAGAAAAAAATGCCCAAAGGTGGATTTTAAACAGGGAACTTCAAAAGAGTTATAAATGGTCCAAAACAACCAATTACTACAGCTCTTGTGCTGAGGTCACTTCCTACAGGGACAGGTAGGCTGCTCAAGGCTCCCCACTCCCACTGGTGAGCAAAGAAACTTCCTTCTATCCAAGTAAGGTAATGGACAACACAGGAACTACACCACAGCCCAGAATACAGCAAAGCCTGTAAACTGGTCTAAACTAGTAGAGGATATGAGGGAAAACAAGGATTATTTTTTTTTTTTTTTGTTATTAGATAGAAACACACAGAAAATGCAGAAACAGTAATAAATCAGTTAAACAGGCTAGCCCACTTTAGTGGGCAGCCTCAACGGTTAAATTAAACAAACAAACAAACAAACAAACTTTCGATCAAATTCGACTAAAATGTAACTTTAAGTGCAGATATTAAATAATGCAGCAAACAGCTAAAAAAACAGTTTAAGCTTATTTAGGGTAAGCTAGAGAAGGTATTTCAAGTAAAAAAACAGCAAAGATACTTAAATCCAGAAAGTAGTTGCTTTTCTGAGTTCTCTGTAGCTAGGACCACTCTGCAGGACCACGAGGAGCTTGTCTGAGTAGTATAGCCAGAAAAAAACACCCAGAGGCGGATTTTAAACAGGGAACTTCAAAAGAGTTAGAAATGGTCCAAAACAACCAATTACTACAGCTCTTGTGCTGAGGTCACTTCCTACAGGGACAGGTAGGCTGCTCAAGGCTCCCCACTCCCACTGGTGAGCAAAGAAACTTCCTTCTAGCCAAGTAAGGTAATGGACAACACAGGAACTACACCACAGCCCAGAATACAGCAAAGCCTGTACACTGTTCTAAACTAGTCAAGGAGAGGAGGAAAACAAGGATTATTTTTTTTTGTTTTTTTTGTTATTAGATAGAAACACACAGAAAATGCAGAAACAGTAATAAATCAGTTACACAGGCTAGCACACTTTAGTGGGCAGCCTCAACAGTTAAATTAAACAAACAAACAAACAAATGTTTAATCAAATTCGACTAAAATGTAACTTTAAGTGCAGAGATTAAATAATGCAGCAAACAGCTAAAAAAACAGTTTAAGCTTGTTTAGGATAAGCTAGAGAAGGTATTTCAAGTAAAAAAACAGCAAAGATACTTAAATCCAGAAAATAGTCACTTTTCTGAGTTCTCTGTAGCTAGGACCACTCTGCAGGACCACGAGGAGCTTGTCTGAGTAGTATAGCCAGAAAAAAATGCCCACAGGCTGATTTTAAACAGGGAACTTCAAAAGAGCTATAAATGGTCCAAAACAACCAATTACTACAGCTCTTGTGCTGAGGTCACTTCCTACAGGGACAGGTAGGCTGCTCAAGGCTCCCCACTCCCACTGGTGAGCAAAGAAACTTCCTTCTATCCAAGTAAGGTAATGGACAACACAGGAACTACATCACAGCCCAGAATACAGCAAAGCCTGTAAACTGGTCTAAACTAGTCGAGGCGAGGCGGGAAAACAAGGATTAATTTTTTTGTTTTTTTTTTTTAGATAGAAACCCACAGAAAATGCAGAAACAGTAATAAATCAGTTACACAGGCTAGCACATTTTAGTGGGCAGCCTCAACAGTTAAATTAAACAAACAAACAAACAAACTTTCAATCAAATTTGACTAAAATGTAACTTTAAGTGCAGATATTAAATAATGCAGCAAACAGCTAAAAAACAGTTTAAGCTTGTTTAGGGTAAGCTAGAGAAGGTATTTCAAGTAAAAAACAGCAAAGATACTTAAATCCAGAAAATAGTCTCCTATAAATGTGAATATAAACAGATACATAAACACACACACACACACACACACACGCACACACACACACACACACACACACACACACACACACACACACACACACACACACACACGCACACACACTGATGTCCTTATATGCACAAGCATACAATATTCCCAAACATACAAACAGAAATATGGATGCTTGTACAAAAAACAAAAGACACACTGATATAAACACACATGCACATACATACACACACACACACACACACACACACACACACACACACACACACACACACACACACACACACACGCACGCACACAACTATCCTTGCATTCAAAAGTAGCCAGTATACCCATACATGCACACAGTATACAAAAAGTATAATAGACATCCTGAGTCATGTACATGTATCCGGATAAACAAATACATACAGCACTTCTAATATTGGCATGCAAAAAGGAAAAATGCAAAAACATTCTTCTGTGGAGGATCAATGAAAATTATGTAAATGTGAAATCAAAAGTGGAAAGAAGATATGCATTTAAGAATAAATTACTTGCCTGATGAAGACTCTGCCATTACTTCTGGCAGATAATGACTTGAACGAAATGAAATATTACTGACGGAATCTAGTTTAGTTAACACAGACATTTTTGATGAAAGATATATGCCTGACATTTGTACTTTTCTAGCTCTATAAAGGCAACTAAAAGGGTCTAGAAGTTTAGTTATTTAATTTTTTTTTTTTTTTATTATATGGGTTACTACAAGTAACCATGACCCAGATGCTTGAAGATCAAAATCTCATAGTCCGGGATGCAGGTACCCTGTTGTTCACACAGATTGCTTCTCACACCCAAATAAGACTACTCATTAATGCCTACACTATGTGTACATTAAATGTACACCATTCTGAGTGAATAGATAACACAAGCATGGCTCCCACCTTCTTCCTTCTAATTTTAGTTTTCCTACTGACTTTTTTGCCACATTAAATGTTGGGGGGATTTATAAAGGTTACCACTATGTGTGGACTTTGTCTACATTTGCTCTAATCTTTCTCAGTGAATAGACAGTGCAATAAATGTGGTAGGGATTTTCTTGAATATAGATTGTGTACACTTAGTGCAGACATTCATGAATCTGGCCCTATGTGTTTGGCTGAGGTGTAGCAGCTGCACGGATAGATTGGAGTTGCCCCACCTCAGCTAAATGCAGTAACCAAGTTTTGAGCAAGGTAGTGCAACAGCAGGAGCTTAGAAGGAGATGGAGAAATGGGAGCAGAGATTAGGGTATCAGGCAGTGGCAGGTAGTGTGATTTAGGTTTGCTGGGAGTTTTAGGTTTAAGGAGATGGAGAGGAGAATACAGTGGTGCAGCAATTGGGGGATTTAAGTTTAGGGAGCAGGAAGGGACTTTTAGGCATATGGAGGGAGGAGTTTCAGGTTTAGGGAGTGTAAGAGGAGTTTAGGGTTAAGCATTGATGGTGTAGTTTTAGGATTAGGGAGTGATTGAGGGCTTTAGGTTTTGCAGGGGAGAGTGGAGCCTTAGATCTATGGGTGATCAGGGACTTTATGGCTAGAGATCAGGAGGGGAGTGCTAGGTTTAAGGTTAGGGATTAAGTGGAAGTTTTAGGACAAGAGTTAGGAATCTGGTAGATCTATGCAGTTTAGTATGTCAAGTGGAGGGCAGGCAACATCTGTTTTTCAACCAAGTCTTTTGGATCCTTTTCCTAGATGTCTCTGCTATCTGCATTTGAATAACTGATGAATACAGGTATTAATTTTGATAATGTCTAATTTGTTGAAAAAGGACAGTGGTAAAGTGAAAGAAGTCTTTTTAAGACTAAAACATTGATACAGTCAGGTTTTATGTGGTGCATAACTGTTTCAAGTTAGGTAACATGAACCCTTAGGTAAGTAACAATGCTCTATATATATGGTATCGGTGCCATGTGAGACAGGAAGGATGACAAAACCTAAAAAATGGAATGTTAATGAATTTACTTGTTTCTTTTAGATTTTAGTATTGCAGATGATGCTCATTGTTTGACTTTAATCACTTCATATACTCGAAATGTTGAAACCTTGAATTTCAGCATTTCGAGTGCATAAAGCTGAAACCATCAGAACACCGAAACCCCACAAAGTCAAAATTAAAAACCTGAAAACCTGAATATACATACACTGCACCACACACAAACCACAACACCTACACCACAAAAATCATAAACACAATAAAGCACCACACATACACATACCTACACTAAACATAAGCAGGGAGCAAGCCCCCCTGCATCCCCCACCCCCCACTTATATACTAACTCCAAGATCGCACAGAGAATAAAAAAAACCTCAAACACACACATTCTACAGTCCCTCATGCACAAGCGCGTGCACACACACACACACACACACACACAAACACACACACACGCACACACACGCACACACACGCACACACACGCACACACACACACACACACACACACACACACACACACACACACACACACACATGCACACATATCAGTTACAAAAATGCTCACATACACTCACTTACCCGAAAGTCCGAACACCAACATCCCAAACAAACACTTCCCATAACATAGCGTCTGCATAAGCGTGAGTTCAACATATTCTCATTTGCGCTTATGCACTGTTGCTATTGTAAAGTTTCGGCTTCATACACTTGAAATGCTGAAATTCGAGATTTCAGCAATTTGAGTACATGAAGTAAAACTATATATATAAAGTTTAGGGTGTAGTGTTAGCACACACATTGCTGAGATGGGCAGGGGATTTCCTCAGTAATACATGCTAACCATAACCCTGCCTCACCACAAACTGAACCCCACACTGTACTTTAAAAGAAACCCTTTATGTAACTCTGTCAATACATATGACATACTCATGGATCACCTCAGTAATGTGAGATAACCGAGCCCTAGCCCTGCCCTGCCCTAAACCTAACCCCACAATGTACCTTAAAGAAACCCTTTCTCAAATACTGTTGACACACACGATACACTCAAACACACAAAACATGCGCCAACATGCATTCCACACATGAAGTCTAAATTCTTAGCTAACCCCTTCCCTAACTCTAAAATACATAACCTCACATATAAACACACAACACCTATACCTTTACCTAACCCTTATCATAAATAACTCTAACATCCAAACACACACATATACACTCTAACCCCCTCTCAATCCCAATTCACCTGTTTTGAAGAAATGGCAATTTGAGATATCAGATGTTCAACTACCCAGACATTCAGCATTCTCAACCACCACTAGCATTTGTCAACCAAAGCAACATTCAACAAAATACAGGGGAACCACATGCATATGTATAATTATTGTATGCTGACTGTTTTGACACATATCACAAAACAGTAAGAGTTGATTTAAGCATTTAACTGATAATACTATAGAGAATAACCTTATCTTGTTACAGCTTTCATGTTCTTATAGATCAAGTAGATCGAGTTCTACTAGCATCTGATCATTATTGCTGCCAGTACAATTAGTATCCATTTATGAAATGAAAATGAAATGAATTCCCCCAGGGTTTCTGAAGAGAAAAGAAATTCTGCAGTGGATCCAGTCAAATTCATTCCTCCTGTTTTGCAAAATCAGTAATATGGTCATCTGTGATTTTATCCTGTAAGAAAATTTGTTGGATGGGTGTTAGAAGTAATTTGGAAAATTAGTTGTTTTTGTTCAGTGCTAATTTGCTATGGAATGGAATGGAATGAAGGACATAAACATTGCTGATACTCCAGTCTTTTGTTTGCTGAGAATCTTTTCCTTTCCTATATCCAGGTTTAAGCTGCATCAGTGGATCCAGACAATATCCCAGGATGTATTCTAAGTAGTATGAAATATGACCTATCAAGTCCTCTGAAATTTCTATTTAACTGTAGCCTCCAACTAGACTTCATGCATATTGAATGGAGAACAGCAACAGTCATCCCTTTGCATAAAGCTGGGCCATCTACAGATCCTGGAAACTATAGACCCATAAGTCTCAATAGTCTCATATGTCAAAGCAATGGAAAGTTTTTCATACAAATGATCAATAATGACACAGAAAACCTCCATATATTAGACCTAACCCAACCCGATTTGGTTTTGTTAAGGGCAGGTCATGCCTGCTCAGCCTAGTGGACATCTTTGAGAATGTCATCAAAGCGGGTCTATATTATAACATCGAAGTCTTAAAACTTCGAATGTTATAATATCGACCCCTATTCAGCATACGCTTGAAATAGCGAATCTGCAGAACACCGAATATTTTCCTAGGGAAAGTATTCGGTGGACCATTTCTGTGGCTTCGCTATTTCCTCGACTGCAGTGCGAAGGTGACAGACCGGGTTAAGATAAGTGTGTGAACGTACCGAGGTAAGGTGAGTGTGTGATAGTTAGAGACCTTAGGGATAGGGTGCGGGTAAGGTGAGTGTGTGATAGTTAGGGACCTTAGGGTTAGGGAGTGGGTAAGGTGAGTGTGCGATAGTTAGGGACCTTAGGGTTAGGGAGCGGGTAAGGTGAGTGTGCATTAGTTAGGGACCTTAGGGTTAGGGTTGGGTAAAGGTAAGTGGATAGCTAGAAGTGTATGTATGGTTTAGTGTAGGATTCTGTGAAGTGTGTATGTGTGGATTATGTATTTTGGTGGGCTTGTGCTGTGTCTGTATTCTCGGAACAGCAGATTTTTTCACTTGTAAAAAAAATTTGCTGTTCTGAGCATTCAGGTATATCACATTTCGAGATTCCAAGGTCGAGCTTATGGTGTTCAATATTTTGGAATTTCGATAATGTGATATAGACCCCATCAAAGCAATGGATGAGGGCAAAATTGTTTACACTGAAAACCTTGATCTGGCCAAGGCATTTGACAAACTCAAGAGGTTAGATATAAACCCTTATGTCACCTGGTGGATAACCAACTGTCTCACAGACAGGTCTCAGGAAGTAGAACTGGGGAATCCACCTCTACCAAGAGGCCAACCACAAGTAGACTACTTCAGGGATTGGTCCTAGGTCTGCTCCTTTTTGACATTTACTTCACTGAGATCAAATCCAATGTCAAAGGCTTCTGGCTGACCACAGTCATAGAATCCCCAATGACATCAATGTTCTCCATGAAGGACTGGCTTAGGCAAATAACATGTGCCAGAAAAAGTTTAATGCCACAAAATGCATAACAGTGTCCATAAGGAAGTCATTCACCCCAGGTAATTATACCAATAATATACCCCTAGGAGTCAGCCCAGTAATAGGGGACTTGGGGAACACACATTGCCATTAATATAGCCTTTGATAATCACATGTCTAGAGTAGTGAGGAAATCATTCTATGTTGTGCAATGTCATCTAGGTCAAAGAAGAT
Organism: Protopterus annectens; assembly: GCF_019279795.1. Taxonomy (NCBI): domain Eukaryota; kingdom Metazoa; phylum Chordata; order Ceratodontiformes; family Protopteridae; genus Protopterus; species Protopterus annectens. The sequence continues at coordinate 1,032,903,305 of NC_056730.1, forward strand.
CATTGTTTCATTGTATTCAGCATTCATCAAACCTATCAGTGAGTACAATACTCCATTTGGTATGTACCTAACTGTAGCGCAGAACATGTGTATGTACCTTTAAGAAGCATTCCAGATGTAAGGACATGCATATTAATAGTGAGTACTTGCAGGCAGAAGTGCCATTTTGAGAGAACAGCCAGAATGTTAACATGTATAAGTGTGGTAGTCAGTTTATAAGTTTATTTAAGATGCAGTTACAAAGTCCCATTTCTGACGTGTTTGTGTGTAATAAAGCTGCTTGAACTGAAACCATGAATGTTTGTTTTATCCTGACCAGACAAGTGACTTGGTGTCAGAACCGGGATTAAGAGAACAACTTATTTGAGCCATGAAGTGCAGAGTTGAAGGTGAAGGCAGATTAAGCAGGTTGAGTGTAATGTAGCTCAGACAAACAAAAAAGGGACAGAAATGAACTTAAGGTAACGAAAACTGCACAAATGGTATATTTGGCAAAGGAAAATGAAACAGCACATTTTTAAGGCACAATACACATTATTAATCAAGCAAATAGCAAAAAACGGATTATTAATCAAATAAAAGACACAAACCACATTATTAATTAAATAAAATAATTGAAACCATTGCGTTTGATAAAACTAGCAGAGATATTCATATCAGGCTTAGAATTACCTTTGCTTTGCATAACGAGCATGTTTAAAGTAAAACCAGCACAAGAAATGTATAATGAGCATGATAAGAGATTAAAAGGGCATAACAATTACAACAAAAGGGCAAATGAAACTTAAAGAGTAAGACAACTGCATTTTTTAGTAAAATACTGTGTTTTGGGCACAATCTACAATTTTGCATTGATTGAAGCCATTCAAATGAAAACTAGAGTTGGTCGAAGTATCTCAGAGTATACAGAGTGTTTGCAGAGTATTTTTTTCTTACAGTGAAATTATTTCAAAGAGTTTGCTGTGCACAAATTAGTTATATGGTAAAATACAGTCAAAGTTCAGCCATTTTGAAATGTTTCTTGTGCTGTGTGCATTTATTTGCAGAGTGTTGCTATTTCAAATTGTTTCTTATACTGTGCAGAGTTATTTCACAAAGTACAGCCATTTTGAAAGGTTTTTGTGCTGTGTGCAGTTTATTTGCAAAGTGTATTCATCTTGAAGTGTTTTTTACTCTGAGCTTCTTCTGCTGTGTACAGTTTATTCGCAAAGTACAGTCATTTTGAAATATTTCTTACACTGATAAGGAGTGGTTTCACAAAGTACAGTGATTTCAAAGTGTTCTTGTGCTACAGAGACGTATTTGGCAAAGTGCAGTTATTTCAAAGAGTTTGTTGTGTTACTGGGCATAATTATGAGTACTGGCATAAAGTTCTGGCATATATATTTATGCGTGTATGATCATACATGACTTCAAGCACCTTCAGTACTGTGTGTTGATATGGCAGAAACATTTTGCAGGCACAGTCCACTTGTGTTTGATCATGATATAGCAGACAGTTGAAGAGTATTCAAGCAGGAATATACAAGCAGCTTTTTCTGACAAAGATGCAGATACAATGGCATTAATTTTGCTTAACTTAGCTGGGTTAGAAGCTATTGAAAGAGATTGTTTATTTGTGCATGCACCAGAAGTATATGCAGGAGAGGGGGAAAACCACCATATTGTGGTACTGGCTGAGTCAAGTGAGGACCCTGAGTGCTTGAAACATAAATTTAGAGAAATGTGGAACTCCCAGACAAATGTTACATTAGAGAAGCACTTATTTTATAAAAGAGACCAAAAGCCAGGTGAAACTTTTGCAGCTTATATCACTGACTTGAGAAATAAAGCTAAAACGTGCAGATTTTGGTGACTTGAAAGATGAGTTAATAAAGGACAGGCTTGTGTGTGATATTAATAGTGCTGCAGTCAGAAATATTTTGCTTCATGACAGTGATTTAACATTAAGCAAAGCCATAGAGATTTGTCAAATCCATGAGCTCACAGAAAGGCACATAAGTATGCTTGCAAGTGATAAGAGCATGGTCTCTAGAGCAAATGTAGACAGCATGTAACACATGGCAAGCAGAAACAGGCTTAAGCACATGGCAGCAGCAACTCTTGCAGGTCAACCTAGGAAAACCCATAGCTTTCTAGCAAGTTCCAAGACTAGCTCAGTAAAAAAGGCATGCTCAGTACAGTATAAGAGTGAGTCAGCAAAACCCAAGTCGAGTTTTATTGTTAACTGTTGTAATTGTGGTGTCAGGCATGAGTCTAAAAGAGAGAAGTACTTAGCATTTGGTTAGCAATGCCACAAGTGTAAAAAATTGAACTATTTTCAAGAGATGTATAAATCAAGTAATCCTCATTCAGTTAAGAAAAGTCACTCAAAAAAGCAAGTTGATCACGTAGAAAGTTGCAACCCTACGTTCTATGTAATAGTGTATCAATGGTTGGTGAAAAGGTTAATGCAATAAATTTATTGGCCAAGAATGAAGTATTTTGCACTGTCCTGATCATAGTATCCTAGGAAGTTATTAGGCTATTGGCCCTGAGGCCCTTACAAATCTAGACAATGTTTAAACAAGTCAGCACCTTATGCCACTGTCCAGCAGAAACACAGGTGGAATCCCAGGGGCACATTTTCTGTTCCCCATCCAATATTCCTGGTTGCACTTAAAAATGTTTAATGAGGTACTTTGCCTTATGTGGAGATGGAGTCTATTCCACAAAAGGGGGAGTCTCTGGGACACAAATCTGTCCCCCCAACAAGTCCGTTTAATGTCATAGACCAGGTTGAGGTCACACATGCGGTAATTGTAGCTTGACTTGCGGATATGCAGCAGTCCCATCAGGGCAGGGTCTGAGATTGCTTTGTATGCCAGACATAGGTTACTTCTGAGGAGTCTGTAGGAGACTGATTAGAGGGACAGGGCTTTTAGCCTTTCTGTGTAGGGTAGATGTTTGAGACCCTGGATTCTTCGGGTGAGGAACCTCCGTGGTTTCTCTAGCTGCTGCATGTGCTTTGTGATGTACATGCCGAAAGGGGCATTGTATTTGATAATGGGTCTTATAAGGGAAGAATACAGGGATGTTATGGCCATCTTCTCCCTAGATGGGATACCCTTACTAATGAGGTGGGCCATGTAGAAAGCTTTCTGTGCAACGGAGGCAATATTGTGGTCAAAAGTCAGTTTGATATCAACCTGGGTGCCTGAGTCCTTCACGATTGATTGCATGCTTAGTACCTTATTATCAATGTGATAATCTGTGGGGACATCACTCTCCCCAAAAGAGATGATGATGCATTTTTTGGCTTTCAGATTGAGGCCATGTTTCTAGCACCAGTCATTTGTTTGGGTGAGACTCTCTTCGAGGATGTCCACATCACTAGGGGAATTGATGACAGCATCCAGCTTGCAGCTACCTGCAAACTTGGTCAGCCATAGCCCACTAGATTTGGCCTGCACCTTGAGAAGTATATCCCAAACAGCAGAGGCCCCAAGACTGATCCCTGGGGTACACCACTTGTTAAAAGGTCTACTACTCAAGGTGGATTCCCCTATTTTGACTAGGTGGGTTCTATCAGTGAGCCAGATTTCTACCCATCTGGTAACATATGGCTTGATTCCCAGTTGAGAGAGTTTATCTATTAGACCTGAATGAGGAATAGTATCAAAGGCTTTGACCAGGTCAAGGTAGGCTCACCTTCGTCTATGGCCTTGGTGACTGTCTCATAGAAGTCAACCAAATTTAACAGGCATGACCCCCCCCCCCCTTGACAAAACCAAACTGTGTGGGATCAAGTGGCTGGAGGTTGCCAATGTCCTTGTTAATGAGGTCCTTCATAATCTACTCCATGGCCTTGCAAATCAGGCTAGTTAGGCTGATGGGTCTATAATTTCCTTGATCAGGGGATGCTCCACCTTTGTGCAAAGGGATGACAGTAACTGTCCTCCACTTGGCTGGCATGAAGCTGATACTCAGGCTTTGGTTGAATAGGTTGCCTAATGGTGCTGCAAGTTGCTGCCTGAGTTCATGTAGGATGCAGCCTGGGATGCTATTGGGTCCCATGGAGGCTGTATGTTTTGCCCTTTGAGAGGGCAGTGATGACTTGCTCCCTAGAGATAAGGAAAGGGGGGAAGCTACTGGGGATGGGGAAGTTTTCACTGAACCTGTCTGCCAGTAGGTTGGCTATAGCTACAGCATTCGTGTATGTGGTGTCCTTGAGACCAGTTCTGAGCAGATCTGGGTGATTCCCTTAAGATTGCGGACATATGTAAAGAATGCCTTAAGACTGTCTTTAGTAGATGTGGCCAGTTTGGACTCTAAGTTTGCTTTGGAGGATTTCACTAGTGCTCTTATTTGTTTCTTCAGGCTAAGGACAGATTGCTTGCAATTAGACACATGCTCATTCTTGGCCCTGGATAGCAATTTTTTCCTTTTATTATAGAGTTTATTTATTGTAGATGTCCACCAGACAGGTTTACTCTTCCTTGAGGAGGAGGATTTCATCCTGTCTGGTATTCCTGATTCCATGCAGCTATATAAATGCTCATATAGGATTTTGATGTAGGTTTAGACATATGTGCAAGTTCCTATGGAGGGGGAGGGGGCTGTGAGGCTGTTTATACCTTTCCTCAAGAGGTCATAATCAGCTTTGGAGAAGTTTTTTTCCTTGACTCTAGCTGGGGGGGGGGGGTTCAGGGAGATGGTGACTTTGAAAGTGACTGCTTTGTGGTCAGATTTTACCAGGGATGATGACACTGTAGGGATGCTGCAGTGATTAGTCATGTTGGTTAATACCCTATCCAAGATATTTTCACATCTTGTGGGGTTGTCAACCAAATGGTCCAAGGCATTTTCATTGACAAAACCAAGGAATCTCTGGGCATTTGTATTTTGGCATGAGTATTTTTTCCAATCTATAGTTGGATAGTTAAAATCTCCCAGGATCAGGGTAAAGGGTTGAATCCTGATAGATTCAAAGAGGTCCAGATAGGTGGAGTGGACATCTTGAGTCAGAGTTGGAGGCCTATAGCTAGCCATGATTTGAATAGGGGTCTTGTCAATTGTTAACTGCACCTGGAATGTCTCCTGTGCATCATACTGTTTGCCCAGCCTAGACATGTATGACTTTTATATATATTGCAAATCAACCTCCTTTTGTTTTGCTGCCCATATTTTGGGGTCTGAATGAATGATAGAATGAGTAACCAGGTATAGCTGGGGTGCTCTCTGCAGCTTTGAACCAAGTCAATGGCAAACCCACAGAGCACAAAGTAGACACTGGTTCAAAGTGTAATGTGATGTCAGCAGAAACATTTGCTAAAGTGATGGCTGGTGAGCAACTTAATTTGGTTAATTGTGCAAAACTTGTTGCTTATGCAGGTGGGGAGATTCAAACTGAAGGCTCAGTAGTGCTTTCATGCTATTTGGCTGGAAACAGTTGCAGCTTACAATTTTATGAAGTCCGAAGACCTGTGTAGTCATTATTAGGTATCAGAGACAGTCTGAGAATGAAACTGCTTTCTTTTTCCAAAGAAGTACATCATGTAAGCACATGTCCCAGTTCCAGTTTCAGTGATACTATTTTATTTTTATTTTATTATTTATTTTACATTTGTTGACCGGGCTAGTCTTACTGGACATATATCCGTTTTCAGTAGAGGCCCGGGGAGAAAAGCTCCAAATACACGAAGTAAAACAATTATTACAAAAGACCAAAATAAGCATATTACAAAAGTACCAGTGTAGACTTATTTAGCAATTTAAGAAAAACAAAACTGACAAAATGTATGTAAATAGAGAAAAAGTCAGATAAAAGTAAAATACATGGTATAGAATATTCTGAAGTTAGATTAAATAGAAGATAGATAAGCAGAACACAAGGTGAGAAAACATATGTCAGAATAAAATAAAATGCTAAGGTAGAGTCAATATCAAAGATAAAACAGTCAATAATTAAACCTATTATTTAGAGGACCAGTAAGGGGAGAGGGGGGAACTTGGGAAATAATGAAATCATTTCAGTCAGGGTTAGCACAAGGGCATAACCACTGGGATTTTAGATATTCTTTGATGTGTCTTTTGAAGAGGGATGTAGAGTCTAGGTTAATTATTTCATGAGGGAGTTGATTCCAGAATTTCCCTACAGAGTTAGAGAATAATGAATCCCCAGCTTTATTATATGATTTGTTTAAGGCCACAAGGAGTTTATTAGCAGAGCGTAGTGTGGATAGGTTTTTATATGGTGAAATTAGTTTTTTAAGGCTAGGGGTAGCATCAGGGTAGAAAAGAGACTTATGAGTGATAAGTAGTTGTTGATAGAGTATGTGGTTATTTAGCTCTAACCAGTCTAGTTGCTTGAGGTTGTGACAGTGATGAGTTCTGAAGGGGTTAGCAGTAATGAATTTGGTTATACTATTGTAATAGGTAGATAGTTTGGTAAGGTTGGATTTAGATAAGTTTGTATATATAGCAGAGGCATAGAAAAGGGTGGAGATCAGGTGGGTCTGGGCCAAGGTTTTTCTGGCTGCCGGGGTAAGAAAGGGTTTAATTCTGTAGAGAGTACCTATTTTTTTGTTAACTTATTTTAATGGTATTGTTAATATGGTCATCAAAATTAAGATGGTTATCAATAGTTACACCTAATAGGCGAGTGGTCATATCTGGGTTAATACAGGTTGCATTATTTGAGGAGATAGTGAAGAAAGGAGTTGGAGATTTGTGTGTAGGAGTAAAGAGAAGAAGTTTTGTTTTTATGGCATTGAGAAGGAGGGAGTGTTCCATAAACCATCTCTCTACGTTATGGAAGACTGTTTGGGTAAGGGACTGGAGGGAAGAAACATTATTAGTAGCACAGATTAAAGTTGAATCATCAGCATATTGAATACAGATGGCTTGGGGAATGTTCAAGTGCAGGTCATTGATAAATAAAGAAAAAAGAAGGGGACCTAAGATTGAGCCTTGTGGAACCCCAATGTTTACTGGGAGTAAGGAAGAAAGGTTGTTATCCCATAGCACTGCTTGTTGCCTGTTTTGGAGATAACTCCTAAACCATTGAAGAGCTTGTGAACCAAGAGAATAGTGATGTAGCTTGTGAAGGAGTATATTATGATTAACCATATCAAAGGCTTTTGACAGGACTAGGAATAGTGCTGATGAGAAAAGATTATTGTTCCTATTATTATTTATAGCATCAGAGAAGGAAAGGAGGGCAGTTGTAGTGCTATGAGAAGGTCTAAAGCCATGTTGACAATTTGCTAGCAGTTTGTTTTGCAGAAGGTAGTTAAGAAGTTGAAAAACCACCGCAAACAAAGGATGATGAAAAACCACAAACTGCAAGCCAGCAACTCCTCAGAAGGAATTTATTTGAAAAACCAAGATGGAATAAAATTCTCTAGCGCCTCGGCCAATAGCCTTTAACAGAGTACACTTTTTTAAAAAATCACTCAACTATATATAGCAATTTATAAATTGATTAATAACATAATTGATTAATTACACTGGATATACACTTTTCAATTATTTTTTAAAAAGACACATACCTATATACATAGTTACTCAAAATTTCACCAGAAGCTATTTACATAATTAAACAAAACTTCTCCAGAAACATTCTTGATTAAGTCCCCTGGGGGACATAGTATTAAATTTCAATATCAAAAATGCTTCTTTTTTTCTTAATATATGTTTTACTTGTTCATCATTCATAAATTTATTACAAACTATTTTTTCCAGAATTGTCGTTTCAAAACCATCCAGACTACCATTATGTATTTCATTGAAATGTGTGGCTATGGGACTAGTTATTTTATTATTCCTCACATCCCTTATATGTTCCTTTATTCTACAAGAAAATTGTCTTTTTGTTTCACCTATATAAAATTTATTACATGTGCATTTGATAGCATATATAACTCTTTCACTTTTACATGAGAAACATTCATTTGTTTCAAAGTTTTTATTATTAATTTTATCAAAACGTACAGTAACATATCTACAAATTGTACACTTCCCACATACTAATGTACCTTTTTCTTTTATACTATCCATTATCTCTACTTTTGGTCTGTTAAACCTACTATGCACAATAAAATCCTTAATGTTTCTGCCCCTATTAAAAGAAAATGACAATTTCTTATTTTGTAAACAATCTACCTCTTTTTTAGAGATATTCCAACTAGATTTAATAATATCAATAATTTCATCTGATATTAATGAGTGCGTAGTAACAAAATAAACATCCCTTTTATGTTCCTTTGTATTTTTCTTCTTATAATATGTAACACTATATTTTCCATTACTACTATCCCATACTTTATTCAAACTTTCTTTAAGATTCACTTCATCATAGCCCCTTTCTTTAAATCTATGAAAACTCTCTAATAATTCTATATTTCTATCACTCAACTCACTACATAATCTTTTTATTCTATTAAACTCAGTATATGGAATAGACTTCATAGTATGTAAGGGATGAAAACTTTCTCCATGCAGTATATTATTACTTTCTGGAAATTTCCTATGTATTTTCGATATAACCTTATGTTGGTGACTATCTCCTATTAGTTCTACATCCAGAAAGTTAACCTTACTACCTTTCTGTAGTCCATCAAATTTTATTCCCATACTATTCACTTGAATTTGATCTATAAATTGTTCAACTAACTCACTACCCCCTTTGCAAATAAAGATGAGATCATCTATATATCTGTAATACTTAATTACATATTTGCAAAAAAATCCATTATTATAAATATGGCAGTGTTCAAACAGGCCCATAAATATATTAGCAAAACAGGGGGCAAACGGAGCCCCCATAGCTGTTCCCTGTTTTTGCCTGTATAACTGCCCATCAAATTCAAATATGTTATTCTGTAAACACATCATAAGTAGTTCTATTATGTATTCCACCAAGGGGCTATCTCCCAAAAAATGTTTTATTGCTCTAACACCATCCATATGTTTAATACTTGTGTAAAGACTCACAACATCAATTACTATGAAAAACATCTCTTTGTGCCATTTAATTTGCTTCACTACTGACAAAAACTCAAAAACATCCTTCACATATGAGGGTAACTTTTTAACTATTGGCATAAAGAATTCATGTAACAAGCAAGAGATGTTCGTCAAAAAACTACCACTGGCCGACACAATCGGCCGACCAGGTGGATTTACCAAATCTTTGTGAATCTTTGGAAGACAGTAAAAACATGGCATTCTCGGATTGTCAATACCAAACTTATCCTTCACATCTTTGCCTGAAAAATAATGTAATCTTTTGCCCTTTTCTATTAATGCAATATACATAGCTTGAGCTTCCTCATATTCTATCATATTTATGCATTGATACACTGTTTTGTCATTTAAGTGTTTATAACACATTGCTAGATATTGCGTATAGTTCATAAGAACCAACTTCCCACCTTTATCAGATGGTTTAAATACCATTCGTGTATTTTTACTTAAATCATTTAAGCCCTGCCACTCATTTTTGGTCAAATTATATTTTATATCTTTCTTCTTTGAACTATTAAATTTATCATAAGCTATTTGTATATTCACATTCAAAACTTTATCTAAACCTAGTATAGTTTCATTATAACAATAAGGAACAAAACCACTCTTCACTTTTATATTGTCTGTGTTTAACTTACAATATGCATTATTACCCACAATTTCATCTTCTTCCATGGAGCAACATGAATAAAAACTATCATTTGAACTATTACTAAGTTCATCATTACCATAGTTTTCATTGTTATTCACTTTTTCCACAGAAAAATAATGCATTAACTTTAACTTCCGTAAAAAACGGAAGATATCACTTTTTAATTCATGTAATCTCGGGAACACAGTAGGTATGTATTTTAGCCCTTTAGTTAACACAGACAACTGAGCTTCCGAGAGCTCAAAACCTGATAAATTAACTACATACTCACATACAGGTAAACCAATTACATTTTTAGTCCCATTTGCCTCTTTTACTTGTCCGTTGAAACGTACGCTGTTCTGGATAATAGCCTTGTGCTGGCCCATTCCAGCTGCGTTTTCTACCTCTATAACCTCCCCGAAATGAATTCATATATGTGTTGTTCCCCACCGGTGGAAGGTATGGAAAATCCTCATCTGTTTCTGCTTCCGTAGCTGAAGTCACACTGTCGCCAGAAGTAAACGCTCTTGCTGCCATATTCTGCCCTGACTTCTTCTGTTGTTCAAACTGCACGTGTTGTTTGCGTCCCTTAGGATTGGTTGCCACCAGGAACGCCCTTTTATTGTCGTATATCGCGAACCAATTTGTTTTTCTTTCTGTCAATCAATTCTTTTTCGTAGTTGACAAGCTGTTCATTGGTTTTAACCAGAAAGGATTGAAGTTCCTCATGTGAAATCATGTTCGTAATATCTTTACATAGCCCTTTGATCTCCTCTTTAAGTTTCTGTCTCTTAAAGAGATCTCGCTCAACTAGGATACGGACCCACTCCAAGCTGCAGTTATGAGCAGCCGCAACCCACCTTTCACAAAACCCCCGCTCTTCAGAGACAGTTAAGTCAAACGGTGTGGAGGGGTTTTTAATAGCTCTAAGTCCTCGAGGAGTGATTTCTAACTCCTCATATCTCTGCATACTTTGCGAGTTCAAAAATGTAGCAGTTTCTCTAAATAACAACTTCTCCATCCGTGACAACATGTCTGTTATTTCAGGGTTATGAAAAGTGTTAACTTTTTTACCAATTATGGAAAAAGGATTTTGGTTCCATAACTTCCTGTCCTTAGTCCATTTATTAAGCACCCCATTATCTCTTTCATTGATAACACCTCCTTCATTACGAACGAATCCATTACATGTCGAGTTCGACCCAGCTGCCACTTCTGCATTAGTGGATACACTGTCCATAGATTTAGGTAACATCTCCACCGGAGTATCTAGGAATATCCTAGGAAGGCCCACCAAAGAGTCACTGGTCATATTGAAAAACCACCGCAAACAAAGGATGATGAAAAACCACAAACTGCAAGCCAGCAACTCCTCAGAAGGAATTTATTTGAAAAACCAAGATGGAATAAAATTCTCTAGCGCCTCGGCCAATAGCCTTTAACAGAGTACACTTTTTTTAAAAAATCACTCAACTATATATAGCAATTTATAAATTGATTAATAACATAATTGATTAATTACACTGGATATACACTTTTCAATTATTTTTTAAAAAGACATATACCTATATACATAGTTACTCAAAATTTCACCAGAAGCTATTTACATAATTAAACAAAACTTCTCCAGAAACATTCTTGATTAAGTCCCCTGGGGGACATAGTATTAAATTTCAATATCAAAAACGCTTCTTTTTTTCTTAATATATGTTTTACTTGTTCATCAGTAGTTAAGTTAAGTTGTTTGTGTATACATCTTTCCATAATCTTCGCTAATGGGGAGAGTAAGGCAATAGGGCGAAAGTTTGAGAGTTCAGTAGAGGAGCCCCCTTTGTGTAGAGGAATTATATGAGATATTTTCCATATGGATGGAATTTTTCCTTCAGAGATAGTTCTGTTAATAAGTATGGATATGGGATAGTCTATGGCTTCAGCAGCAATTTGTAGGTATTCTGATGGAAGTTGGTCAGCAGATGGGGTGCAAGGTTTAAGTTTTTTGAGAAGCTTATAAATAAGAGATGTAGCAACAGGTTGAATGTGAAAGGTATCAGTTGAGGCTTTGGAGGTATTAGGGCAGTTAGTAGTAGATGTGGGTAATGAATTTGCTAGGGCTTGAATGGTTTCTATAAAATACTTGTTAAAGGAATCTGGGATCTGGGAGGAATTGTCGAGGTCAAAGCCAGATGGGGTAGGAGTAGTAGAATGTCCTGGTCTAAGAAGTTTGTTAATACCTGATCAGAATTTTTGAGGGGTGTGTTGACTTGTTTGTTGAAGGTGGAGATAATATTCCTTTTTGTCTTTAAGAGTCTCTTTTTTAGCAGCATTTCTTAACTGTTTAAAGAGTAGGTGATCAGATATACATTTAGTAGCTCTCCATTTAGTCCAGATTTTATTCCTTAGGTGCATTTTTTGCTTAGTTTGTTTAGTTTGCCAAGGTGCCGATTTAGATTTTATTCTAGTAGAGCGAATGGGAGCATGATCATTAAGGATATGTAGAAAGTGAGTATTAAAGTAGGACACTGCTTCATTTAGTTCAAGGCTAGTCAGTGGAGACCAGTCACATGCTTTCAATTCTGTCAGAAAGTTGTCTGGGTTGAAGGATTTATTAGAGCGGGATATCTTGACGTTATGGGTAGTTGGGATATGCAATTTTTGTCTAATAACATAAGTGAGCATATGGTCACTAATATTATCGGGAAGTGTTCCTGGGGTGTAAATGTTAGGATGGTTATTTGTAAGGATCCAGTCAAGAGTAGTTTCTTTTTTATTAGGTTTATGGATTCTAGTTGGAGAGGTTATTAATTGAGAGAATCCATAGAGGTTTATATGACTAGTAGGGTGCTGGGATGAACAGGTTATCCAGTCAATGTTAAAGTCACCTAGGATAATAGTTTCCTGGGGTAGTTGATTAGAGAGTGAACTAAGTAAGTTTTCTAGAATATGGATATTGTCTAATATTATTATTAGACTATTTTCTAAGAGTATGCTGATGTGTTAGATGACAAGCTAGGCAGACTTCCAGTTGTGTACTCCATGAAAGTAGACCCAGAGGTTAGTCCAGTGATCAGACCAGCAAGAAGAGTTCCAGTAGCTATGCAGGACAAAGTCAAGGTCCAGTTAAACAAAATAGTACAGCAAGGTGTGATTTGTCCAGTCACAGAACCAACTGAGTGGGTGTCTTCCATGGTAGCTATTCATAAGAAAAAAATCAGATGAAATCAGAATATGCATTGACCCATGCGACTTGAACAAGACCTTAAAAAGACCTCATCATTCTATGTGTACAGTTGAGGAGATTGCCACCCTCATGCCAAATGCCACTGAGTTTTCTGTCTTAGATGCAAAGAGTTCATTTTGGCAAGTATGCCTGATCACAAATCTACACTACTGACCACAGTCAGTACCCTATTTGGTAGATACAGATTCCTCAGGATGCCTTTTGGAATAAGTTCTGCAAGTGAAGTCTTACCAGCGTGCAATGGAACAATTTGTTTCAGTATACCCATGTGCAATAGTAGTTGATAATTTACTGGATGGAGGTAATGGTGAAGCAGAGCATAAAAGAAACCTCAGGAAAGTTCTGGACAGAGTGCTTGAAGTGAATTTAAAGCTCGATCCTCTGAAATGCAAATTCAGACTACCAGAAGTTACTTGTGTAGGTCATTTATTTACCAGTACAGGCTTATGACCAGATCCTTTTAAACAAGCAGTCATTCTTGAGATGCAGGATCCAGACAATGTCCAAGCCCTGCAGAGTTTTCTTGGTATTGTTAACAATTTGGGCAAATGCATCCCTAACCTTTGTGAGTTATGAGCACCCTTAAGAGAGCTGGCATACAAAAATGTTGGCTGGTCATGGTTAGAACAACTGGTGATGGTTAGAACAACACCAGAGAACATTTGATCAATTCAAACAGCAAATTGCTAATCCATCTACATTAAGATACTATGATGTCCACAAAGCAGTAGTTTTTTTTTCCTGTGATGCTTCAAAGATTGGTCTTGGTGCAACTATTCTTCATGAGGGAGGCCTGTTGCCTATGCATCTAGAACTCCTACCCAAACTGAGATGCAGTATGCTCAAACTGAAAAGGAATTTTTACAATTGTGTTTGCATGCTCAAAGTTCCAGGATTATATTTATGGCCGAGCTATCCAGATAGAAACTGTTCATCAATCTCTGGTCACTATTTTAAAAAAGCCCATGCATTCAGCTCCAGCAAGACTACAAAGAACAATGCTCAAATTGTAAAAGTATGATTTTAAAATGGTCTATACAAAAGGTAAACTTCTTTATCTGGCTGATAGCTTATCTAGATCACCCAGAAATACCATGGAACAGCTTGATGCAAAGAATTTTGACTTTGTTGTCATGGAAGTGTATAGTTTTTTTACCACGAGACTTGATGAGCTGAGAGATCATATAAAGATTGGTCTAATTTTGAAAAAGCTCAACCACTTCATCTATGTAGGATGGTCTTCAAAGCAATCCTGTGTTCCACCAGAAGTAAGACCTTACTTTAAATACAGAGATGAGATGCTGATGGAAGCTGGTATTTTCAAAGGTCCAAAAGTTATTGTTCTTACTTCCTTACAGCATGAATACATTCAGATTTGGCATTGTGGCTACCCAGGTTCTGACTCTACCAAAAGAAGGGTGAAAGAACTAGTATTCTGGCGTTCTTTATCGAAAGACATTGATAAAGTGCTTTCTTCTTCTTCAGTGTGCAACAGTATTAAGCCACATTTGCAAAAAGAGCCACTTCAGCTAAGCCAAATTCCTGGACTATCTTGGTCAACAGTAGCAACTGACATATTTGAGTGGAACAATCAGCATTACTTGGTGTTGGTAGACTCTTATTGGAAATGGTTTGAGATTGATTTGCTACCTAACCTAATGTCCAGTGCTGTTATTATTAAGATGAAACATCATTTCGCAGTCCATGGTAGTCCACACAGTTATTTTTGACAACAGTTCTCAATTTACCAGTCAATTGTTTCAGAGATTTGCAAAAGAGTGGGACTTGATCCATCTTACTAGTAGCCCTGAATACCCACAGTCAAATGGTCTTCCTGAACCTGCAGTACAGAGTGCAAAGCAATTGTCAGAGAGGTCAAAGTGTGACAATACTGATATCCTCTTGAATTTACTTAATCTCAGATATATACCCCATAGCAACCTACTTAGCTCACCTGCTCAAAGACTTCTAGCTAGTGAAACTAGAACAACCTTGCCTATCAATTCTAGTTTGTTGGTGCCTAATGCTAAAAACAACAGAGCAATCAAAGCCCAACTTTTTAAGAAGCATTTTTCTCAGAAGTCCAGCTATGATAAAATGAACAGATTTCTTTGTCCATTAAAAGAAGAAGAGACAGTGAGGATGCAAACAGCAAAAGGCTTTGATCAAATTCATGAAGTGAAAGGTATATGTACCGAGCCAAGAACCTACTTAGTGGAATCTGAGAGTAGAGAATACAGGAGAAACTGCAGACATCTTCTTCCTTTACCAGAAATGATATAGCAGTATCATAACTGTAATACAGACTCTAGATCTCAGAACAACCCTGACAACGTTCATACCGAAGAACACATCTCAGTATCCATTCCCATTCATGATGATGTCCCAGATGTCCCCAAAGTTGAACATTTCTTGAAGACAGTCTCCATTGGTAGATCCATTTCTGACTTTTGTATTACATGAGTAGGTTGTTTTTCTACAATTAGTGTAAAATACACAGCAACTTCGACATGATTGTTTTATATGTGTCTAATTTTGTATGATTGCATGTCAAATAATTAGTTCTGTAAAATTGCATGTCAAAAGATCATTTCTGTGTAAATTGCAAGAGCTCTGGCAGATGTGACATCATTATTTCAGAGCCAGCTAGAGGTTTTTCAACTTGGTTTTCAAAGTGAAAGTAAAACAGTACGGAAAGAAATGTTTTATGTATGTTTGCATGGAGGAAAGAAGAAGGTTAATTTATGGATGGAAAAGAATGAACACATTCTTAATGCTGTGTGGACTTAAGCAGAAAATCTTTTATCATAACTTTTGGTTCAAATGAAACGAGTGTTGATTCTGATGAAATCCCCGGTCAGGGGATGAAAGTGCTCAATTGGATGGTTTTCCAGTTTTACTATTAAAGTGGATTTTATTGCTGAATTCTTTGGTTGCTGCTGTTTGTGTTCTACTACACAAGAAAACCTTTTCAAGATTTCCTGACTGCTAACAGTGTATGTTTTGTATTAGTGGTTTTGGTCAACACTGTTCGCTCCATTTGTCCATTTGTACATTTAAATAATTAGTTCTGCAAAATTGCATGTCAAAAAATCATTTCTGTCTAAATTGCATGTCATTGAATATTGTTATTTAGTATATTATCTATTTCTCAAAGAGGAAGGATGTGTGTGTGTACCTTTAAGAAGCATTTCCAGATGTAGCATTCATAGCCGGCCTTAGGCATAGGCCAACTAGGCAGCTGCCTAGGGTTATGTTCTAGTGGGGGTGCTTTTCCAGTAATCTGGATAGTGTAGCTAGACCAGGACGGGGCACCGGCTGGTATGTGTGTGGGGGGGTGCTATGGAGCCTTTTTGCCTAGGGCACCAGTTGACCAAAGACTAGCTCTGGTAGCACGTGCATATAAATACAAAGCATGTGCAGGCAGTAGTGCATTTTGAGAGAACAGCCAGAGTGTTAACATGTGTGAGTGTGGTAGTCAGTCTTTTTATAAGTTTATTTAAGTTTAAGTTACAAAGCCTCATTCCTGATGTGTTTGTGTGCAATAAAGCTGCTTGAACTGAACCCACAAATGTTCATCTGTTTTATTCTGACCAGACAAGCAACACTAACCAGGCTCATTCAGTGTTAAGAATATCAACAGAGGTTCCTCACTAAAAGGATGCAGGGTGTAAGTAACAAGTCCTAAGCAGCCTCAAAACCCTATCCCTGTATTCTGTCTCCTACGGGCTGCTGAGGGGAGATCTATTCCTGGTATACATTGCATTATCACATTCCACCCTGATGGACCTCCTACATGCCCACAAAACAAACAGGACCAGAATTACCCATTCAAAAGACTTAAACCTTGCCTTTGCTATAAATATGACCTGCTGGAGAGACAGGTATGTATTCCAGAGACTACCCAGTCTATGTAACAGGCTTCTCATCCATGTGAAGCAGAGTTCCTCCTTAACCCAGTTCAAGTGTCACTTGGACAATTGGATGGGGAACAGGAAATTCAACCCTGGATTGGCACCTACATCTCTAATGGACACAAGCAGATGGTAAATGGTTCATCTCCCAGGGCCCTGCTTGTAAATGTTTCATCTTGAAAGCCCCTACTTACACTTATCAAGTATACCAGAACTTATCAGAGATTTGATATGCATGGGAGGGGTTAAAAAGGCCCTAGTGGTCATTAGCCTTGTACACACCTATGAACCTATAATATTTTCATCCAAGTCACCCATTTAGTCTAAACATATTTTATGTTACAGTCTTAAATATAATTTGTCATAGATTGCAATATTACTTTTTCTTTAATGTAGTTCCTTATCCAGAAAACATGCATTAAGTCCAAGGATTTTTTTCCTTTGGTTTACAGTCACCTTTTTTCTAATATGTAATCTGATTATAAAGTAACAACACAGAATTTGTCTTTACCTAAGTGTCTAAATGATATAACACCATGTAGATTGAATCATAAAGATATAAATATAGTGCTACATATGTAATATCTGTCTATTGCACTGTCCATTGCTACTTTTAATTGTGATCACTAGCCTTTTTTATTTATCTTTGCAGTATCCGTTTGTTCTTTTCATTTACTTCTGACCAGTGCTGTAAGATTTTTTTTTGCATCTCTGATACATTTCTTTACTTATTTTTCTGCAACTTCTCTCTTAGCACTTTCTCTTTCATACTCCTCTATGAATAGGGTGGCCTAATGGTTAAGGTGCTTGCCTTACAAACGCAAAGTGCAGGTTTTAGTCTGGCAAGGGATAATTGGCTAGGCTTAAAATGTCTCACAAAGGCTCACTCCTCACCAAAAAGTCCTATGAAATCCGAACACTGCTGCTCGCCCGACCGAAAGAAGCCAGCAGGGCTGCTCAGAGGTGACCTTGCAGGAACATATAAAGGCCCTAACAACCAAGATTTGGCTGTCAAACCCAGATTTGATGAATATGCTTCAAATCAAGCTAGATCCGTCGGAGACTTAAACCTCGAACTTAAACCTCACACTGACAGGGCCTGGAGGATAGATTCATCACCCAAAAGACTCAAAAGACTCATGCCGTGGAATAAAATATGTGATATGAGAGAGCACACACACTTTCCTTGTTGTTCAGAAATCTTGACCAATGGGAGATGGAGAGATACCCCATAGGATTTACCCCAGTGTCACTGTCAACAGAAGCAACAGAAATAAAAATAATGGGTATCCCCATACTAAAGGTAGGGGTGGCTATTACAACAAAACTATGGGCTAGGCTTGTAAATGCCCTCAAGCAGATAGCCTAGTATGAACCTATGAACCTATGAACCTATTTAGCCTAATACTAATCTATGAACCTATGAACCTAATACTTTCTCTGCAACATGTCCCCACAACAACTCCAATTCTTCTCTTGGCTCTCCATATTATAGCAGTCGCACTAGTTCCTTATCTTATAGTCTGCCAGATGATATCTCCAAATTGACCACTCCCTTCCATAACTATCCATATTTAAGACCAGGTAAATGATGGATATTTGTAAACACAGTTCATCAGTCTGTTTGTTCATAGACTCCTTATTTTCTGAACCCTTATTCTCACCATATTCTCATGCAATTTCTTTCCCTTTTGGAATGGTACTCTTCCCCTCACAGTCAGCACTCCTTTATCATGCAACTTCTCCCCAGGAATGTAAGCAGTGTGCACATTTTCAAAAACAGAAGAAGAATTTCTTTGAAGCCATGGCTAAATTTTTCCTAGTCAGTATAAATAACACCTTAGACTTCCCTAAAAGAGGCCATGGTCAGTTGGGGCTAACCTAGTCAATAAAGGCTAAATAAGTAAACAAATAATACAGTAACCTTCTTATAAATCAAGAGGACTGATCAAGATGCAAAAATCATATGGTTTGAAGGTACACCTGAGAAACATCGAAGGGGGGGTGATTGTATTCAATAAAGTAGATATGGAGTGTGTAAAGAAGGGCAGTGTGCATGTATAAGCCTAAGAAAATGACATCAAATAACCACATCCTATTATTCTAAAGTTGAGAGTGATACACAGAGAAATAAATGATTTTATCTTCTCTGAGAAAATCTGAACATTGTCTGAAATTAGATGATTCAGGCTTGCAATATAATAACATTTTTAAGAAATTTAGTTTAATACTAAAAAACAAACATTGTTGAAACATCAGATGATCAGGAAATACACCAAGTTAAAACGTATAATTTTGGTAAATTGGAAATTTTAAATTGCTAATATAGCAGCAATACTTGAGTTTGTTAATAAGTGGGCAATAGATATTCCACTTGAAAAGTTATTGTAGATTATGATTTTGCCTTTCAAACCTTATTGTGCCTAGCATATTTAATTTAATGGAGGTTGTGTTAATGGTTCTAGCGCCAAACTCTGAGAGGGGAATAAATAGTCTAGGGATCAGTCTGGGCAATGGCTTGGAACCATACCTCTCAACCTCTTACAGCAAGAAATCTGGACAAAGCCATAAATAATAGGGGGGACAAAGGCTCAAAAATAGGGACAATTATTTTTTAAATGTTGCTCTTACAAACCTAGAAAGTTGATAGAATAATAGATTTTGGGATGTCTGTTAAAATATGAACATTCTAATAATATGGAAAATGTTTCTATTTTAAACATTTTTATGAGTTTTGTGTAAATTTAATAACCATGTTAGCATATTGCAATTAAAGGGACAGTTGATTTATTTTTGCATTACTACTTAAAATATTGCCCAAGTTTTACTGTGTACATTTTGCAACTGGAACTTTATATTGTGGGTCATTATGTTTAGTAATCCATTGTTTTTTTATTTACTTTTGATGATCTAACAGCAGTTATACAGACAGAAGGCTGTGTTGGTTCTATGGTCCTGACAGAACCTCAGTTTCTAGCCAGTCACACTCTAAAGTATTACTTTGCCTACATTTAAGATTAGCCTTGATAACTGGATAGATAGATAATTTATACCATGGTTACCATGAATGTTCCACACTAATTTGAAAGGTAAACACATTTAATTGCTTGTAAAGGACTGCAAGAATTTGTAAGTAGGTCTTCTTAAAGATGAGTATGGTTAGGTATCTTATGGTTCCTGGGATTTCTTAACTAGTACTGTTCCTATTTCCTATGTTCCTGTGTTCAAAACTGCCTTTTTTTAGCCAAGAAAATCTAACTGAGGCAGTGAATACTGAGAACATTAATTAGACCATTTGTCTTAAAGAATAGGGACTGTTCTATGTGTACTCTGGAAAGTTCTAGAACTCCATTGCATAATTTATTTTAGGATCATGTTTTACACTCAAATAATTAGATTCAAGTTCTAAGAACAATAGATGATATGATTTTTGTTTATTTTTTTAAAGAGATTGACTGAGAGTGTATATTCTGTACTGTGTATGATCTAGCTTTATTTGATTTGTCTAACTAATTTAATTACCTTACTTCTATGATAACTTGTCTTGCTTCACATACCCTTATTGATATTAGGGGTACTTAAATATTAAGTAAAGGTATTTTTATAATGATGAGCATTATGGGCAATATTGATGTTTTGTATTAGAGGCACACTAGGTAGCACACTTGTCTTTTGCACATAGGGTTATGGGTTCTATTCCAACACCAGGGCATTGGATTACTGATACTGCAGTGCAGCTTAAGGGGCATGCTGCTCTGCTGAGTATGTTGTTTTTCAGATGAGATGTCAAACTGTGGTCTTATCTGCTTGAATTCATCATAGCTCAAATGTATGTAAAGATTCCATAGAACCTATTGAAAAGAGTAGGGGTCTTTTGTTAACATCACTTCTTTTCATTTATAAATAAAATTTCAGTTCGACTAAATAAATTATATATTTAAAAAATCTCAATGACAATATACAAATACAGTTTTCAAAATGTAAATAGATAGATATATAGTCAGATAAACACACAAATCAAATTCCATTTCTCATTTGATAATAAAAACTAAACATGATGTTCAATTCATCCTCCCCATCCTTTTTATGAAACAAAATGTTATCTTTCTACAAATATTCATCCCATCTCATACTTTATTAGATAATATTTCTTTTGTTCCTGCTTACCAAATTTGAAATATCACAATCATACAAATTCTATTCTTGCTGACACTTTTATTTTCTTGTTTATATATACCATATATAATATTTCCCAGGATAATTCCTTTCAACTATCCCCATTACTTCTGCTTATATAATATCACCCACAATATTTTTTTACCCTAAAATAATCCAGGAAATATTTATAAAGTTTCAATTTCCTTACATACTAAAGCTGTTCCATATTCAGCTGCCTTATATTTCCGTTCACGTTTCTCTAGATCCATAGTTTCAACTTTATTGCACCAAACAGGTCCTATATTCAACTGTCTAATACATTTTATTTCACTAGTCTCTGGTAATTTTTAATAATCATTCTTTAAATAGATTTGTCTCCTTCTTCCTGTAACTTAAACATTATTAATTGCATCATTTATTTATTTTCCAAAAATGTCCAATAGTATACATAAAATAATTTCTTTACAATTTCTCCATACCATGTTTTTCTTTAACTTCCAGTGTCTTTAATGCCTGTCTTCCATTTAAATAAGTATTTTCCTCCATTCTTCTCCTGGTGTTTTCAACTTTTCTTTTTCTTTTTTTCCTTCAACTTCTTGCCATGGTTCAGTTCTTTATATTTATGTTCACTATTCTAATTACTATATTTTCCTTTCCATATTTTCTTCCTCTCAGTTGTTGTTGTGTCTTTCGGCTTATCCCGGATAGGGGTCGCCACAGCAGAACTCTGGTCCACTAATGTTTGGTAGTGGATTTTTACGTGCCGAGTTTCCAGCCCTGACACACAACCTTCAACGAGGGCACGCCCATTCATGCATGCCTCCACACAGAAGACGCTCTAGCTAAGAATCGATCGTGATATACAAAAACAATGAAAAAAAAGTATTTCAAATTTAACCCTTCTTTTTGCATTCTATTATATACTACTCCACTTTTAACCAGATTTAATCTTGATCCACATAGGAAACAAAACAAAGGGCTGGATTCAATAAACATGACTTGGTCATGCCATGTTCACATCAGGGTGTGATGTGCACATGATAGTGGATTGATTTGCATAGTATAGCACCATGCAAACCAGGTAAATGTCATGGCATTATAATTAGTGCATAAGCGGTTGAATTGTATGCTAATCAGCCAATTTAACATGGCTCAGCTATTTAGCAAGCTAAAAAGGAATCATGTATGTTACATGTAGCCACCTGCCTTTACTCCAAAACCTTTTGAAATATGAATACAGAAACTATACAGGAAAGAAAGAATGCAAAATTCTGTGGAACACACTGGGGGATTAAACACTAAGAACCACTCCACAACCTCCAGCTGGTAACAGCATGGTACCAATAAAGGCAACACTGTTGAACTCAAAAAAATTGGGCAGTAGGTAGTCTTAAAAGTACCCTTTATTCACACAGCCAACAACAGAGAATTTAACACTTTCGTCTCCATATAGGAAACTTCATCAGAATCAAATAATACCATATCCTGCCTGAAATATAAAGCAGTGAATCAACTCTTATTGGTTAACAAACTTTATATACATACATCTCCTTCCCCATAATAAAATTCACACACTAAAATTCCACGTGTGAAAAAGACCTTAAATACATAAAATAATATATATGTATACAAAAACCTACATATGAACAAATATATTATACTTTATAAATACACAGTTGTATTATAGCTTGTTAGACTTTAGTTTTAGGGCTGGGATGAAGGAAATATGGTCATTTAACTCTGGGTGTACACAGGCATCAAGGCATAATTACCAAATTAAGTCCCAAAATTCAAGCCTGGATTCCCAGTCTCCTCCCCTTTCTTGTTGTTTTACTTTCTCTAAAATCCAGAATTTAAAATCTGCCTCATCACATCTACCTACATGTTGAAACAAGGCACCAGCTTCTTTTTCATGTGTTATGTCATACATGTGCTCAGAAATTCTTTGTCTCAAACTGCGTTCAGTTTTGCCTACGTAAAAATGCCCCACAGGATGTGCAATATGCAATATACACCACTCCCTTTGTAGAGCAATTACATTGTTCTGTCTCCCGTAGTCTGCCTTTAAAAACAGGCAACAATAATTCACTAGTATTGGCTATGAATGCACATTGAGAACATCTCCCACACTTAAATGTTCCACCAATGACCCTTCTTTCCCCCATATTAGATTGTCCTTTTTCAAAAAATTCTTTCAAATTATTTCTCATAAAAATAAATTTTGAAGGCTTATTGAATATGTCTAACCTATTCGGCATGTTACCAAAAAGTTCCCAGTATTTATTTATAATATTCTGAATTCTCACTGTGTCCTGATTATACATTACTGCCAAATATGGTATCTTACTACACTCTCCATTCACATCCCTTCCTGTATTCAGTCTCCCATTACCATCACCATCACCATCATTCACTGGCATGTTCAGTAAGGGAAAATATTTATTCCCCACCACATTAATATTTCATTCTTGAGGGATTTAACAATATTCTCAGGATATCCTCTTTCCTGGAACAAGCTCTCAATATAGTCAAATTCACCCTCCAAGTCTTCCCTAGTCAATGTCATATGGGTAGCCCATACAATCTGCCCTTTGACTATATTTCTCTTTCGTATAACTGGTTGATTGCCCTCAAAATGAAGGTATGAATTTGAAAACCATTTTTTCTATATAATTGGGAGACATATTTCTTATTTATTACATCCTTCCTAATCTTTATATCCAAGTAATGTACTTCATTCTCCCCTACTTCATGTGTAAATATCAAAAATTCAGTTGTATTATTTAAATAATCAATGAAAGGAGTGTTTAAATCTAAGGAACCCTGCCAAATAATAAAAATGTCATCTAAAAACAGTAATAGGCCCTAACGTATTCCTTAAACTCTGAACCGAACATGAAATGTTTCTCTCAGTATAACATCACTATATTAGCAAAAATTGGTCCACATGATGCATCCATTACCACTCTGTCTAACTGGTGGTAATACTCTCTCTGAAAATAAATGAAGTTATTTTCAATACCAATTTAATGTTCTCCAACGCAAACCTAAACTCATTTGCTTTCAAAAAGTTAAGTTCCACCAAAATTTCCACAAACCATTCAAGTCCCAAATCATGGGGATGACCAAGAATAAATCCTTTACACCTATAGTTATAAAACAAAAAAGGATATTATACTCTATTTTCCATATTTTAAACAGAAAATCCTATTAATCAGTCAAGATGTGTAGTATGTGCCATAAAAAGCTTTTAACTTATTCTTTATTGTTGACTGTGTGAATAAAGGGTACTTTTAAGACTACCTACTGCCCATTTTTTTAAGTTCTATTGTGTTGATTTTGGTGGCATGGGATTGTTTTTATTGGTACTGTGGTGTTACAAGAAAGAAGGAATGTTAGGGGCTGGTGTTTCTCTTCTTCACGTGTATGTGCAACAGCCTCAACTCTATGTTGCTGCTGCTCCTTTTGCTAATAAACCTCAAGGAAGAAGGAGAATGGTATTTAGACTCCATTTAACTTTTAATGGTTGGCATGAAGTGGAAATATTACAGTGCTACAAGGTGGATAAAGACAGACTCCAGGAACTCTGCAACCTATGTCATGCTCACCTGAGACCAAGGGCAAACCAAGGGGAACCAGTACTAGTGGAGACCAAGGTATGTGTAGCACATAGAATTGTAGCTACTGGAACCTTTCAGAGACTCACAGGGGACATTGTGGGGGTGTCACAGACATCAGTACCCAGGATTCTACACCAGTTCCTGAATGCTATACTACAGCATTCCAGTCAATATATATCTATACCTATACCTATATCTGTATATATATATATATATATATATATATATATATATATATATATATATATATATATATATTTGTGTGTGTGTGTGTGTGCGTTCCTGTACCCCCGATATATATATATATATATATATATATATATATATGTGTGTGTGTGTGTGTGTGTGTGTGTGTGTGTGTGTGTGTGTGTGTGCGTGCGCATTCCTGTACCCCCGAAGATTGAGCTAGGTCAATGCAGGAGTTCTACCCTGCAACTCACTTCCCTGAAGTATTGGGTGCAATACATCACACCCGTATTGAGATCAAATCACCACCTAGGAATCAGGAAAGGGTCTTCATCAACAGAAAGAGGTCCCACTCCCTTAACTGCCAAGTCATATGTAATTCTAGGGGAAACATCCTGAATGTGTGTGTCCTGGCAACCCAGGCAGATAATCATAACTCCCTTTTCTGGCACTCCCAACAGCTCTACCAAAGGTTTTCCAGGGGTGATATCCCACAAGGCCATTTAATGGGGGATGCATGGAATGCAGTGGAACCATGGTTGATGATGTCTATCAGAAATGTACACACTCCCACACAGGAACACTGTAATGAGGCACGCACTCAAATAAGAAATAACATAGAGCACATGTTTGGGCTGCTGAAGTCATAAGTGTGGAACCTGTAACAGAAAAATAAATGTATGAGAAAATGAATGAATGGCAGATACCTTCTTAACTGGTACTTGTAAATGTACCTAAGTAGAATGTGTGTGAGCTGCACAGCAATGCAATCAATATCTGACAAGACTTGCAGTAGTAATATATATATATATATATATATATATATATATATATATATATATATATATATATATATATATATATATATATACTTATGCAGTTTACCATGCAACTAAAATACCCACTATATAAAGAACAGTCCAAGAAGTCTACTAATCCCTACATTCTCACAAGTGGAGTAGTAAGCATGACTGAAAACAGTCTCCTCACCTTCAAGTTGCCTAGCTACATGATTAATGTTTAGTGTAGATTCAGCTCTCTGACCACTCTAAAGATGCAGATGAGATGTGAACTCATTAGAATTGCCAAACACCAAACTTTTGACTTCATGTCACAGATGTAAACATAGTGCAGCCTCTACACCATTGTTATGTGCTAATGGCTTGCAACTGTGAATGATAACTTTGTCTAAAGAAAAACACAGTTATGCACAAACACCCTTCACTGAAGTGGGTGTGTCTCTGAGCATAACCTTACAAAGTGTGGAACAAACTGCACTGAGCTTTTAAACAAAACCAGATACTCCACATGTATATTTCTTTGTCATAATAGCACAATTTCCAGGCTTTGCTGAAAACTGTTGTTCATTGTCATGTATTTATATCACACCTTGAAAGAAAAATAGGAGTATATGCACTAGATATTGCATGTCTTTTAATAAAGCAGAGTTAAGGGAAGGACTCCCAGAATGCAAAGAGAAGACAGAGCTGCAGTTTTGCAAGCATATTCATAAATATTGTGTAATCACTCATTTCACTAAATATGTTATCTGCACAATCAGAGAACATCCAACTGTATGAATTCTTTAATACTGGATATGAAATGGAAGTTGCTTATATGTACATTATTTTCATTATTTGATTGCTAAAGCAATGCTGTTTCTGTGGCAAAGAGAGATACTCCACTATAGCTATGGTGTGTATGTGTAATAGTCCAATGGTGCAAATCTAGCACTAATTTTTTAATCTTTTTTTCCCTATTTGTTTATCCTTTTTATTTTATTTTTCACTTGTTTTTGCCTTTACCATGTGGCATAACACAAACACGTTTCACTACTTAAGGAAAAAATGAAGACTCTAATTTCAGTCACTGTATAGAGCACAAATGCACTTAGTGGCAATGCATGTCACTCAACATCATGAGTGGTAATGACTGCAGAAATTACATCTGTCCGCTGGTTGTCACTGTGGCACAAGGTGTAAATATTGTGAACTAGAAAAGAGAGAGCAGAGCTAAAGTAACGTTTGATTCTCACAGTAAACATTTTTGATGAGGGGATCATAATGAGTACTTACGCAACTAATAAGTGTTTACTATTGCCTTTACCATTTGCATGTTGCCTACCTGAGCGCAAACATGGAAAAAAGTGAACAATTTAATTTGGTTCACCTTCATCCACACAAAAGGGCACAGTGGAAATGCGCAACCATCAGCACTGTGAACAGTAGTGACTGTGGAAACTACACCTGTTGTGTAGCTTTCCTTGTGGCACCAGGTGTAAGTGCATTGAGTTCATGGCCAGAACATATGGAAGCCAGGGTTCAAATCAAGCAAAATCTACATTTTAGTAAGCTTGTCCCACTGTCAATGCACCCAAAGCTTTCACTATAAAGGTAAGACTACATAATAACAGCTATGTATAGGAGGATGATTGATTGAAAGTTATCATTACTGCTTGCATACACACACTTTTGTAATTATCATAGCTCTCTAATGACTGACATATGAACCCCAGTTGATTATGTGTGTAACTGGTTTAGCATGACAATGATGATTATCTAATAAAAATGGAGATACATATATCTGATGGACACAATAGTTTACTGGAAATCATCTAGATCTCTACAATAACCCAGTTATAACTGTGAAACAGAATGTATTGTGAGGTATGCATCAAGACTTAAAACTCTAAAGTTAAGCAAGTCTATCCATTTCCAATATATTGTCAGACATTAATCCTGTATCACAGTTGAGAATGCATGAGCCAGGACCATTTAATGTCACACACATACAGGCTAAACTGAAGTAT
The DNA here is from genome assembly GCF_019279795.1 of Protopterus annectens. Lineage (NCBI taxonomy): Eukaryota > Metazoa > Chordata > Ceratodontiformes > Protopteridae > Protopterus > Protopterus annectens. Next base: position 1,032,930,873 of record NC_056730.1, read on the forward strand.
AGCAACAGTCACTCTTTAAGCTATTGGGGAGATTCAATGTAGTTTATGCAGTCATTTTTTACTGTGTAAGAGTAATGGCGTGATGCACATACGGCCGCAAATATTTTTTGATTCAGTAAACTCTGTGTAGCAGCACACACTCGGTAACTAATGAAACAAACCAACACTGTGCAGCAATTCAACAAGCTGTAAACCAGTCCTGTAGTCTCCATGTTCTTGTTGCCCATGTATTTGTAAAATTTCCAAATACAGCCACAGAAAGGAGTTTACATGGAAACAAGAGTAAGGAAAAGGGATTAGACTTGTAAAGAACCGACCTTAGCATGTAACAGCAGACACATTATGATATTATTAGACAGGGTGGATGATACAAAAGTAGAGTAACAATAGCAACAATCCTTTTTAAGTGCCATGACATAAATGCAGCTTCACTCCCCTACCCCCAAATTAAGAATATACACTGAAAAGTGTCCCAACTGAAGATGGTAATCCAACAAAACTAAAAAAAAACACCAAAAAGAGAAGAAGAAGGGATTCTTGAAACACGAAGTGTCTTTAGCATAATAACCTTATTTTTACGTTTTCATTCAAACCAGGACTTCATCAGAATAATGATACAATCTAAAACCAGCTTACTCTTATATAACAATCAACCAATCAAGAAAGACCTGTAATCACTTAAATGTTTAATTAATTAGTACTTATTAAAAACACTTAAACAATTCAATTATAAAATGATTCTTTCATCCTCAGTTTCTTTCATTTTAGAAAACACTTAATGTTTATATACCCATTAAGACTAGGGGACTTGTCTGCCTCCAATCTAATTTGTCATAATGTTTCTTTTTGTTCAATTTTATTTTTAAAATCCCCACCCCTTAGATGTAGAGGGACTGCTTCAACTATAGTAAACAAAAACTTTCTGAAACCTTCACAATGTGTGGAATGCCTATACAAGGCATTATTGTTATCCTTTGTTTTAATAGCATTTAAGTGTTCCCTCACTCTTTCTCCTAAACATCTTGTAGTCATCCTAAACATAATAGGAATAACATTTGGAGCATACACCAATGTACACTACACCTTTAGATTTACAAGTAAAAACACCAGTGATGGGAATAGTAGATGAGAGGTGATCTAAGACTAAAACAGACCCTTCTAAGATGTACCTGCATACCTGACAATCACCACATTTATACATACCCTTAGCTTTGAAATTATTACATTGAGAAACATGCTTGATGTGAGATTTATGTGGGCTGATAAAGGTGGAGGTCTATTAATAATGGATAAGAACACATATATACAAATATATACAAAACATGTAACTTTGTAGTGAAAGTTGGTGTATGCTCCAAATGTTATTCCTATTATGTTGGGATGACTGCAAGAAGTTTAGGAGAAAGAGTGAGAGAATATGTAAATGTTATTAAAACAAAGGATAACAATAATGCCTTGTATAGGCATTCCATACATTGTGAAGGTTTCAGAAAGTTTTTGTTTACTATAGTTGAAGCAGTCCCTCTAGATCTAAGTCGTATGGATTTTAAAAATAAAATTGAGCAAAAGAAAACATCATGGTAAATTAGATTGGAGGCAGACAAGTCCCCTGATCTTAATGGGCATATAAACATTAAGTGATTTCTAAAAGGAAAGAAACTGAGGGTGAAAGAACCATTTTTATAACTAAATTGTTTAAATCTTTCTAATAAGCACTAATTAATTAAACATTTAAGTAATTAAAGGTCTTTCTTGACTGGTTGAGTGTTATATAAGAATAAGCTGGTTTTAGATTGTATCATTATTCTGATGAAGTCCTGGTTTAGATGAAAGTGGAAAAATAAAGTTATTACGCTAAAGATGTTTGGTGCTGCTGTTGCAAGAATCCCTCCTTCGGCTGTTTTTGATGTTTTTTTTAAATTAAGAATATACTCTTGAGTAATGTAGACCCCATGAAACAGACTATTCATATTGTCATGTAAGCATATGCAGTATATAGCTGATGGAATACAGTCAAATTTTATCCAAAATTTTATTCCACTGTGCAGATATATAGCAAAGTAATACCATCACTCGTGTTTACAATATTAGGCTCCCCTTCAGATTCACTGCCTACACGGTTACTAACCATGTAGTTTCAGGGCTGTCAGCACAGTGAAGATGCAAATGAGGTCAAAACTCATTAGAATTGCTGAATTGCAAAAAAGAATAACTGTGTATGGATATTCAGTCCATGTAGGCACTGCCACAGTGTATGTTTTCAATGGAGGTCAACAGTAAATGATAACATCTGGGGGGTGTCAGGTTACACTTACAGAGGTGTACATGTAGGTCTTTGAGGGGTGAAAGTGCATGTAAGCAGTGCACAATGCAGAAGTTCTGTTTCATCATCTGAATTTTATGTTAAAATGTGTTGTTTCTGTTTCCTTTAAATACGTTTTATTTTTGTCATTGTTTGCACAATGTGGTGCTTAGTGCAATCACAACAAACAGTGGAATGAATGGTAGGTTTAACTCTGCTTGTCATGTAACTATTACTGTGACAGCATGTGTATGTGTAGGGTTAGATTATAGATGATCCTGAGTTCTAGTACTGGGTGTGCAACCTTTCCTTTCCTGTATGTGCTGCATGTTTATGAGATATCACATGAATGGAGGAAAGTAATACCAATTTTTCCTGCACTTGCCTCATTTTGATTTTGATTTTATTTTTATTTTTTATTTTTTTATTTGATTTTGGATTTTAGTGCTTGGAGATGGACATAGTGCACTAATGAGCAAGCAGTGGGTGTGTTTAAAAGATGCAAATGACAGCATAAGCAGGTGAATTGCATTTCAATGAACCACACCAACACAGTGGAGCTATTCAACAAGCTATAAAGCATCCATGTAGCCTCCATTATGCTTTTTCCTGAATACTTCAATACCACTGGAGTGGATACAAAGAAATTTTAACTGAACACACTGCTAGAGGCTGCTGCAGATTTGCTCCATATGTATGTGCTAGAGGCTGATGCCACTGTTGCTAGTGCTGGTGACAATAGGCCTAAGCTAAGAAGGAGAGAGTGTTCAGGACCTGGGTAACTTATCAGATGCTGCATGACATGGAGATTGTAGAGCACTACAGGGTGGACAGGGACACATTACAAGAACCCTGTGTGCTTTGCCACTCTCAACTCAAAGCCAGAGCCAACCAAGGGAAATGCATCCCAGTGGAAACTAAAGTATGTGTAGCCCTTAGAATATTAGCTACAGGTACTTTTCAAGGATCAATTGAGGATATGATATGTGTTTCACAGGCATCAGCATCCAGGATCCCCCACCATTTCCTGGATGCTATGCTTATACATGCCAGGGAGCACATATGCTTTCCCCATAGTTCTGAGAAGAAGGTCAGCAATATGTCACAGTTCTACCATGTACCACACTACCCCTGAAGTACTGGGTGCCATAGATTGCACTCATGTACACATTAATGCACCACCTGGTGAGCAGGGTAGAATATACATTAACTGCCAGTTATACTACTCCATCAACTGCCAAGTCATGTGTAATGCCCAGGGAATTTGTATGCTGGCAATCCTGGCAGTTATCATGACTCCCATATCTAGCACAAATCACAGCTATACCAGATGTTTTGCTAGGGGGGACATCCCACAGAGCCATTTACTGCGGGATGCTGGCTATACACTGGAACTGTGGTTGATGACACCCATCAGAAGTACACACACAGCCATAGAAGAACACCATAATGAGGCAGATGATCAAACCAGAAACATCATAGATCATGTGCTTGGGCTGCTGAAGTCATGGTTCCAGTCCTAGAGACATCTGGTGGAGCCCTGTGGTGTAATCCATGCACATGTACACAAGTCTTCACAGTATGTGCTATGCTACACAGTCTAATCCTGCAGAAACAGCTGCAGCAGGATCAGGAAAAGGAAGGGACACACATCTCCACCAATGCCTAGGTCACCACAGCCACAGTCAGAGGAGGACTTGGAGGGGAACTACCAGCTGCTTTGCCTGGTGACAGACATAGGCATGCTCAATATGACCTTGCTTTAGGTAAGAGGCAGTTCATAGTGCATTCACTGACTACCTAAGTGCCTAATAACTTTTTCCTACTGACATACATAGTGTAAAATTGATGCCAGACAACTCACACAACCTTTACTTCCCTGTGTATTGGTTGTGTACTGCTTGCATCAGAGTCAGCTCTGAACTAAAATTGTGTCAACTGCTGCATTTGCAAGGTAATTCCTGAACCTTATTCTTGAATAATGTTATGGCATATCCTTGTATTTTGTAACTTGGTACAGATATCAAGTAAATAGTGGTGGATTTGTACAAAAAGTAATTTAACGTGTGACAGCAGAGACTTGTATGACTTATAGGTGTCCAGTAGTAAGTCGTTGGCCTAAGGCATCAAAGGTTCACACACTCATACCTCTCAAGGATACTGATGATCACTGCATGGCCTCAGTTTAGCACCATATCTTTGTACTGGTAAATCATTAAAGAGAGAAGTTAGAAAGTAATGATACACATTGCAGTTTCAGACTTCACAACCCTCCCAAGATCAAACAACATGCAGGATGAAGAACAAGGATAGTAACAAGAGCATCATGTTCTTGTTTGTGCCATAGCAGTAACATATTTGCCCCCCATAAAAGAACATGTTATGCTTGTTTGTGACATAACAGTAACCGAGCTTTGTCCCCTCCCTAAAAAACAGCAGTATACCCTTGATTGTGACATAAAAGTAACTGAGCTTTATCCCTCCCCCCAAAAGAGCAGTGTACCCTTGTTTGTGCCATAACAGTAACTCAATTATGCTCCTCCCAAAAGAACATTATGTGCCTGATTGTGCCATGAAACCTGGCCTTCAGTTGCTGGCAACTGCATATCATATAACTCCCACTTAATATCCTCACACATTTTAAGGCCAATTATATGAAATGGCTTACACACTGCATGTCTCACACTACTGGTCACATAAATGATGACATACCAAGAAACACAGACATGTAAGACAGAGCTGTATATTTGCAAGCATAATCATAACAGGTTGTGTGATCACTAAGTGAACTAAGTCCAAATATAATAAAGATAATTAAATGTAAAAATCACAGCTGATGGTTTGATAGCAGTGTACATTGTGATATAGTTGGTTGTGTGAAGAATAACTTCAGTTCTTTGCTGCAAAGCTCTTTCTGTGGCAAAGAGGAATAAGGCATCCATCCTGTTTCTGAAGATGTATTGGTACAAGAGTTCAAATCCTGAGCTATGTAGAAATAGCTGATGTGTACCATCATGTTCTACTCTGTATGTCATACATTGGTTTTCCTCATTTCACGTTATTCTCCTTTTTATTTTAATTCCATACTCCTGTTACTTTTACCAGAAAACAAATACATTCCAGGTTCGGTTGTGCTCATTTACTTTGCGTGAAGTGCTGCATTGTGGAAACAGAACAAACCAGACCACATAGGAAGCAGACAGCCACAAATATAAACCATATATATTGAATTAATGCTCTTTGGCATTGCAAAAAACAGGTCTTGAGTACAGATGAAACTATCAAATGTTTGCAATGAATCTTGTGTTTACTCACTGCTTACCTATGCACAAATGGAGTCAGAAAAAAGGGAGCACTACACCATAGATGGAAAAACAACTAAGAACTTTAATAACAAAACAAAAAACAGGATAAGTGCTTTTGGCATGTACCTTCTTCAGATTCTGTTGGCAAATGATAAAATCAACTTATTTAAAAGCATCCTAGCAAACCAGTTAAGCAATAGTTAGAACAATTAAGCAAGCAATTCAGTCACAACCATCACATGTTAGTAAGTTATACTATTACAGTGCTTCGCCTCTTTAAGATTAAAGCTTCAGTGAGATTTATGTCATCAATGGGTGGCTCCTGGGTTTAATATGTTAATACTAGTGAGACTGAGTTCAGTCGGTTTTTATAACATGGGTTATTTTTGTTTATTTTCAAGTATTGAATGTGTTATTCATTTTGTTTTCATCAAAAAATGTTTATTTTGAGTTGACAAGTTTTTTTAAATGTAAGTAGTTTTTTTTTATTTTATATCTTTTTGTCTTTGCTGGAAATGTTTTTTTTTTTTTGCTTGAGTCTATGTTATCTAAAGGGGCCATGTAATGGTAGTAACTGAATTGCTTGCTTAATTGTTCTATTTATTGCTTAATTGGTTTGTTAGAATGCTTTTAAATAGGTTGATTTTAGCATTTGCCAGCAGGGTCTGAAGAAGGCACACACCAAAAGCGCTTATCCTGGTTTTTGTTTTGTTATTAAAGTTCTTAGTTGTTTTTACGTCTATGGTGTAGCGCTCTCTTTTTTCTGACTCTTATTCTGTGGTTTTGGAGTGTTCTTCAGTGGTGTTCTTTTGATTTTGCTGCAGTTATGCACAAATGGATGCATCTTGCATCTGTGTACACTTTATTCATAATCACACAAACCTGCTATGGGATTGCATATATATATATATATATATATATATATATATATATATATATATATATATATATATATATATATATATATCTATATATATATATAAATATATATATATACTTCATTAGTGGTGTTTATTCTTCATTTCCTTTGTCTGACATAAAAATACATGTGAAAACATTACAAATCAAGGGCCAGATCTAACTATACATCATATATTTACAATACATTGATGTACTGGCCCCCCGACACACACCATCAAGCACTACAACACTCACTCTGCTAAACTCATTCAACTATTCTGAATAAGGGTACTTATGTTGCTACACAACTAAGCTTCTAAACAGCCTAGTGCTATTACTGCTATTAGGCTACTAGCCTCATATAACACTATGAAGCTATGTGCCTAGGCAGGCCTCCCAAGCTGTTGTGCATCACAAGGCCAGCTGATGTCATCTACTATAAGTGCACCTGCATTCTTGTATAAATTAGACTTGTGTCAGGGCACTTGCATTAAGTACTTTGTTCTGTAGTCTGTGTACTTAGATACATAGTAGTTCAGTTCTCACATCAGTTAACTGTGTGTGTGTGTGTGTGTGTGTGTGTGTGTGTGTGTGTGTGTGTGTGTGTGTGTGTGTGTGTGTGTGTGTGTGTGTGTGTGTAGTCAGCAGAGTATCCTACAGTTAATTCTCCAAGGAAATGGATTGCCAATATTTTGACTTGCCAAGCCTACACATCCATTTCATGCAGCCCTCCAAACCTCTTGTGTCCCACATGGACTTTTGATGTCATTTACTAAAAGTTCACTTACAACTTTGTAAAAAAAAAAATTGTGCCATGGTGCTTGCATTAAATGCTGTGTTCTGTAGTCTGTCCACCTAGATAACTAGTGGTTCTAGTCCACTGCAGTTGTGTGTGTGTGTGTGTGTGTGTGTGTGTGTGTGTGTGTGTGTGTGTGTGTGTGTGTGTGTGTGTGTGTGTGTGTGTGTAGTGATTCTATTCCACTGCAGTTGAGTGTGTGTGTGTGTGTGTGTGTGTGTGTGTCTTTTTTTCAGTAGAGCAGATGTGGTATCTAACAGTTACATCTCCAATGGCATGGATGGCCAGTTTTTTAATAGTTACTCATGACTACACATCCCTTTCATACAGGCCTCCCCATCTCTTGTCTTCCACATGGCCTGCTGATCACTTCAACTATAAGTTCACCTGCATTCTAGTAAAAGCCAAGCTCACATTAAGTATTGCATTCTACAGTCTGTGCACCTAGATAGGTAGGGATTCTATTATCACTGCAGTCAACTGTGTGTGTGTGTGCCTCTAGTTAGCAAAGTAGATGTGGCATTCTACAGTTACATCTCCAACTCATCAGCACTCTGCCTGCGTTCTATATGTAAGTTTATCTTAGACTTGTGTTTTTTCTTAGAAATAGTTAGAAACTAGAAAGATTAGACTAAGTGATTTTCTGGGATGTCAGAACTGTACTACTGAATTATGTTGTGTTTCTCTGTGATCTCTGAACTCTTGACTAGCATGTATATAGTGATCCTGTACCAAGTCACTCTAATAAGCCTTGACTGTTTAGTTATACTACCAATTAGATAATAATATTGCACAATAATAATTGGACACCCTTTTAAGGGCCATTGAGTAGCTGATAATTATTAGCTGGGTGATGGCAGTGATTTCTACCGTATAGTCTAGGTAAAAGGGGCACAGCTGGAGAACCTTTGCCAGCCTTCCCAATTAGTGTCTGTGTAGTTTTATAAACTCTTCTCAAAGTGTGTGTGTGTGTGTGTGTGTGTGTGTGTGTGTGTGTGTGTGTGTGTGTGTGTGTGTGTGTGTGTGTGTGTGTGTGTGTGTGTCTGTGTGTGTGTGTGTGTGTGTGTGTGTGTGTGTGTGTGTGTGTGTGTGTGTGCGTGTGTGCGTGTGTCAGCTACTTGGTGAGGGACATGAAGCACTGGTTGGACAGAGAGGGTGCTGGAGGTTTTAGCTTGCCAGTAGGCTGAGATCTGGACCCTATAGCTGTGCCAGTGGGGAGTCTTACTGGGGACCTGGAGAGCAAAGGAGTGACCAGCCCCAGATTGACTGTGATCTCTGTGTGCTCTTAAAGGAAATTGCACTTTACTGTGTGTATTTGTTATCCTTTCCTCCTATACGAGACGCCCCTCACTGGTGTTAGTGGTGAGGATTGAGGCTCCTTGATTGCTGGGCCAGGGCACGGGCATCACAGCATGTATGGCCAATTTTTTTATAGTAGTTCATGCCTACACTCCCTTTTCTTATAGGCCTTCCAACTTCTTGTCTATCATATGGCCTGTTCATATCATCTACTATAAGTTCGCCTGCACTCCTATAAAAAGCAGACTTGTGCCATGGTGCTTGCATCAAGTACTGTGGTCTGTGCTCTGTGTACTTGGGTAGGGGTTCTATTCTCACTGTAATCATGTGTGTGTGTGTGTGTGTGTGTGTGTGTGTGTGTGTGTGTGTGTGTGTGTGTGTGTGTGTGTGTGTGTAAGCTGTTGTTTGACATTACAGAGAGCATTTTACACCAGCATGTGGGAAACTGAGTCTGGCCTCAACAGAGTCTGCTGATGTCATCAGCTATATGTTATTTATGGATATGCAGCAATCCCACCAGGGCATGGTCAGACAGTGGACTGGAGGCCAGGTAGACATCACCTCATCCTATACCAGGCAGGTTACAGTGACATGGATTTTAATGTATCCACAAACATCCTGGCATGTTTTGTAGAGTCTATGTTATGTTGATGAGAAATGCCTGTAGGCTCACAAGAGACACTTTCTAGATGTAAACTGACCCACCCAGTGGAAGTAAGGCAGCCTGCAGTGCTGTTGTGAATTCCTTCTCCCAAGCAGTAATCACCCACAGCTACAATCCAGTATTAATCTACACCATATAAAAAGACCAACCTGTAGCTAGGAAAACTGATGTTGAGGAGAGTACTACATGTTTAGAACAGTGATTGCAAGGTTTTACTAGAGGATACCTGTACAGAGGAGTATTGTATCTCAGAAGGTATGTTTCCTTTTTGTCACCTATATACTGTATATGCTGAAATGTATTTAACAATAATGTGAAGCACAGGCTTTTACAATGTTATAATTATGCATTACTTAGAAGTGTACTGATGTCATGGCCATGTTTGTGAAGCCATTTCAGATGTAGACATGATTATCAAGACATGTAAATACATGAGAAAGAATGCTGCATGAGAAATATGTGCAAATGTGTCAGGGTCAGGTCCTTTGACAGCACTTTTAGCATTTCAAAAATGTTTTGTCCGCCAAAAGAGGAATTTGCCTGTTTTGTGGGGGTGGGGGCTAAGGTGAGTTAGTCTTATGGCACTAACAAGGATATGTTGCTCTTCTTACTCTCCTTGTTTAGCATCCTGCCTGTTGTTAGTATAGCACATCTGTAGACTGATTAATGTTTCTCCAGTGGGTAATAGTGACTCGCTACCTTTTATGTTGCATCTGTAAACACTTATTTTATAGTTATGTGATAATTATGTGTATTATATGTCTGTTTTCTTTTAGAAAACCAACAATAATGGTAGGCAGACACCTCAGTCCACACCAAAAATCATTTACAGATGCTTAAAACCAAGTTATCTTTGATGGTTTACAGCAACATGGTGTCTTCCTACTTTGTAGGGGTAGAAAAGAGATGGCACTTCATCTCCAAAAATGGCAGCAAATTGTTGCAGAACTCAACTCATTGGGTGGCTATGGATGAAGCTATGAACAGGTGCACCACACAGCCACTGATATGATCACCTCTGCAAGAAGTTGAGCAGCTGCAGTAGTCCATGACCTTTTGGTTACAGGTGGAGGCCCTCCTAGGGAATTACCCGTGATCCCAAGTGAGCAAGTTCCTAGAAAACCTAAGGAACACAGACAGCTCAAAGGACACTGCTGTTCCACACATGTTGGATGTGGAAGCCAGGATTTGGGAGATACCAATTACATCCCAGAAGGAGCTTCCAGGTAGGCCTTGTTAGCTTAACAGTTGAATAATTTTGTATAGTTAAAGAATTTAAATGAATAAGTTAAATCTGTATCACATGTATTTATTTGATTGGTGGGGGGGTTTAGATTTCTACATGTATAAGCTTAGCTTGAAGTTGTCAGCCACATTCTTGTTTAAACAGTTGTTTACTGCAGCTATAAATGGCAAAATGCATTAACCTCTGTGTTACTGTTGATTGTGATGTTGTTGCCCTTACCTCTTGCTTATTTTTTTTTCTGGACCATTAGGTCTCAAAGAACACTTGCCTTCTGCAGTTGGTAAGCCGATTAGTTTGATGTCAGTACTGCTGATCAATTTAAACAAATATTGTAGTGTGTAATATTGATCTCAGGCATGTTGTCTGTATTGCAGGACTGTCTGCAGTAGTAGCAGCAGTGTTACCTTCTTAGCATATACTGCACTGTAGTAGTGTGGTAATAATGCATTCTTGTGTATTTAGTTTTTTTATCACAGGTGAGTCTGATAGTGGAACTGTGGGCCCTGTTCCACCTGATGTCAGTGTCTCAGCAGACTCTGAAGAAGATGGTGGCCAACCTGAGGCATAGTTAGGGAGTGCACAGGTTGCATCTGACACAGAGGTTGACATATCACAATCCCCTGCATTTACACTGAGCCCACAGATATTGGACAGGTGGAGGATGTGAACATTGATCAGGGAAGTGTGGCTACTGTGGCTTCAGTGCCCATTAACTCTGGCCATAGATCATGCAGGAGGATTGATAAGGGTGCTCAGAGTGGCCTGCTGCCCCCACTCCATCTGGTGCATGTGTCACTTCCTTTGCCACTCCATGTGTGTTTAGGGCCATCATGGAGGCAGAAGCAGATTCCCAAAGGTACTCTAGACAAATGCTTAGGGTTGTGAATGTGGCTCAGGCTGACATATGTGACTGCCTCTGCTGTGTTGCCAATTCACTGGATTGGATGGATGACACATTGGAACAAGGGGTGTCTGTCATGGAATGAACAGTGTCTGTGATTGAACATCTGCTGGGAGGGAAACATTGTTCTCATCAGGATAAGTCATTGACAGCATCTGTCGATAGCTAATGTGGCCATGCCCAATCATGCTCCCATAGTGGCAGTACTTCCACTGCTCCATCAGTGAGTGTGCTGTCCACTCCCAGATGTGGCAGGCCATGGGGTCATGGTCAGGGGATTCCCATGAATGAAGCTTGTCCAGGAGACAGCAGTCACATTCTGATAGCAGCACTGCATCTGACTGTGGGTGTGGACATGCCATTGCAACTCCTGGCAGGGCCAGTTCTCATGGTAGGGGAAAACAAAGATGAACTGCTACCTCATCATGCACAGCTCACACCTGTCTAACAGACCAAAATATAGAGCTAGCACAGAGCTTGGCTGTGTTCATGCAGACACTCACACACCTGTTTCACCTGAAAGACCCCCACAGACACACACACACACGACAGTTACTCAGTTTGTCTCACTGGCCATTTTTTGTTTAAATCTAATGTCTGCCCTCTTCTCCTTCCTAATAACACACAAACTCACTGGCCTTCTGTGTCAACCCACACTTCCTGCCCCCCCCCCAAAAAAAACACCCTGTATAAGTGATGATAACTGTGGCATATCCTTGTTTTATCTTTTGGATTCAGGGATACAAAAGCTAAGTCTGATGTGCTCAGGGTGCTTAGCTTAGTGCTTAGTATATCTACATTTGTGTTGTTGAACTGGTAATTGTACCATCGACTTATATTGACCTTGGAAAGTTAAACAGTTGATAGCCTCAGACTTTAACAGTGTTATAGTTAATGCTCTTGTAAGGGTGTTGATGTCAGAAACTACAATGTGTATCATTACTTACTAACTTCTATTTTGAATGACCTTCCAAGAGAAATGTATGGTACACATCATAACTCAAGCAATCATATTCAGATATTAAGATTGTATGACAGCACTGCAGTCAAACCTCATCAGAGCAGTAATACAGTCTAATGCTCTCTTTTGTAAATACCGCTACAGACAGTTGCAGCAGCATGTAAGATTACAGGGCTTTGTCAGGAAGATAACACAGGGTCTACAAACCATGCCATGATGTATGTGGCTAGATTAAAAGCCATGTCACTGTCGTCTGCCTGGTATTGGATGAGGTGACATCTCCCTGACCTCCAGACCAGTGTCTGACCATGGTCTCGTGGGATGACTGCATATTCAGACATCGGATACAGCTGAGGACATCAGCAGTGTCTGTTGAGAATATGGTAATAACAGTGTCCCACATTGTTCTCTGTAGCATCAAGCAACAGCATGCACACACACACACACACACACACACACACACACACACACACACACACACACACACACACACACTCAGTTGATTGCAGTGATAATAGAACCCCTACCTAAGTACACAGCTTACAGAGCACAGTACTAAATACAAGCACCACAGCACACGTCTGACTTTTGCAAGACTGCAGCTGAACTTATAGTACAATACATCAGTAGACCATGTGTGTGACAAGATGTTGGCAGGCTTGGATAGGCTCATAGCTTCATAGGTTCATATGAGGCTACTACCATAATGGCCCTAGGTTCATAGGAGGTTACTAGGCTAATGGTCCTAGAGCCTTGTCAAGTCTACCCAAGTTGTACCAGTCTTCCCTTACAGACAAGATATGTAGCCCGTATTTGCAAATCCGTGATCAGAACTGACCATTTCTAAGTGTGACATAGGTGAAATCCCTGGGATAAATCTAGGATTTCTTCATGCAATCATCTCAGTTACACTTAAACAGGGTCATTGAGGAGCTCAGTTTCCTGTGAATTTAGAGTATGATCCATAGGAGTGGCAATCTCTGGGAGACATATCTGTCTCTGCAGCATGTCTAGTTGATGTCGCAGGCTAGGTTAAGGTCCATAGCATGTCTTAGTCTTGTCCCATGTGATTTGGGGTGGTGCAGCATTTCCTTTAAGGCAGGGTTCAAGACTGCTCTGTAGGCCAGCTACAAGTCATCTCCTGTGCCATAGAGGCTGTGTTTTGGCATGATAAGTGCAGTTAGTACTGGTTATTTGAAGATAATAGGTAGAGAACTGTTGACAGGTATGATCGGTGGAAACAGAGTAACATTATTGATACTGTCCACTCTGAATTTGGTGCAATGTCAGGCTTTTCATTTTAAATTACAGACATAGCTAAAGAATGCCTTGTGATTATCCTTAGGTTGCTGTTGTTGTTGTTGTGTCTTTCAGCTTTTCCCGGTTAGGGGTCGCCACAGTGGAACTCTGGTCCGCTAATGATTGGCAGTAGATTTTTACATGCTGGCTTGCCGGGCCTAATGCAAACCTTCAACAAAGGAATGCCCATTCATGCATGTTGCCACACAGAAGACACTATAACTGAGAATCGAATGGGCAACGTCTAACTGTGAGGCGACAACGCTACCGCAGCACCACCACCGCTGTCTTAGGTATGGATGCTAATTTAGTTTCATAATTAACTAGAGGACTTTACAAGATGTCTACTTTGCTTTTTCAAGCTATGGAGGGTGGTCTTCTGCTGAGACTATTCCCTCTATTTTCTGGACAACAGTTTATTTCTCTTGTTGTATAATCCATTTATGCTAGATGTCCATCATGGTGGCATTTTTTTCGTGAGCAAGGTTTAATCTCTTCTGGTACAGCTAAGGCTACACACTTGTAAAGGTGCTTATACAGGCCATTTATGTACACCTCCATATAGAAGTCTTTACTGTCAGTGGTGGCAGTAGGTTTGAGACTATATATGCCAATGCTTAGGAGATTATAGTCTGCTTTGCAGAAATTTTTCCACCTTTTGTATCATGGGGTGGCTGGTCAGGTACAATTAGTGCATTGAACATGACTGATTTATGGTCAGACATTACCAGGGAGAGTCTTACAAATATGGTGGTGCAGTGATCTCCCATGTTGGTGAGTACTAGATCAAAGACATTTGCACCCCTTGTGGGAGTGCTGACTAACAGTTCCACAGCATTTGTGTTTACAAACTGTAGAAACCATAGGGCAAGCATGTTTGAGCTCATATATGTATCCCAATTGATGGAAGGATAATTACAGTGACCCACACCTAGGGTGCTTGGTGGTATTATGAGTGACTCAAGTAGGTCCAGGAAGGCACTGTGTGGTTTTCATGATTCATGTTGGTGGACCTGTAGCTAACAATGATGTGGATGTGAGTTTCTCCTACAGTTAGTTAGACTTGTAGTAACTCTAGAGATTCATACTGCTGAACCACTCTTGAGGTGTACTTTTCTTTTATGAAAATGGATACACCTCTGCCATTGGTTTTGCAGTCTGAATGTGTGAAAGGCATCATAGCCTTTCGTGGCTCTAGACTGTGTCTCTGTGGCTGCACAAACATCAGCATATTCCCAATTAAGAAGTGCCTGCATTGAGTGTAGTTTCTGATTTAGACTCTTAGCATTAAGCATCATAACCTTGAGTTTGTCTTTTGAGGATATTTTCATGTCAGAAAGTTTGTTCTTATGACATTGCCTAAAAATGTCACTATGGAGGAGACAAGCACCTTGACCAGTAACCAAAAGGCATCCCTGGCAAAGCAGCATGGTCTGTTGACCATATCATCCCAGCCAGACAACTACTGGCTCCCCCTGGAGTGACACCAGTAGTTAAGCCAAATAGTTGAAGTTGATTATTTTTTTGTTTGTATTGAGACATCATCCTGGGTGATGGTAGAATGCTACTTAGGGCTATGGACATACCTGTCTGCGACACATAATCTAAGAGGTCAGTCATATCTCTCTTCATATAGTCCAGTGAACTACATCTCAAGTCATTTACTCCAACATGAAGTATGACAGGGGTGTACCTACAGATGTCTTTACAGTCACTGCAGCAGTATTCTAACATATAGGATTCCCTGCTGTGAAAGTGCTATGTGAAGGCAAGGACAGCTACCATTATGGCCAAAGTTTACACAACTGTACTTTGCTGTTGAGAGACTTTAGTGCATACATGACTTTGCAGAACCTGGCACCTGGCAAGCAGCTGATTGTGACTTTATCACTGTACAATCTGGTGAGGTGGACATCTGTGTATCTTACTATAGATTTTCCTATGATCAAGATATTGGCTTTGAGGTATTTTGCCTTAAGGGCTTAAGGTGTAAGACACTGATACATTTGTTTTTATGTGTGGTGGGTTATGTTGGGACTGTCATATGTGCAGAAGGTTTGCATTTCTGAAGTATCTACTTTTTCTGTAAGCTTCTAATGAGTACCTCTGCATATGTGAGTATTTGTTGTGCACTTGGTTTACTGAAGAGGTGAAGTGTGTGTGCTGACTACCTGTTTGATATCTGGTTCATTGTTACCTAACAGAGCATTTATTGCAGATTCATTGTATATGTGCATCTCTCACATATTGTATTGGTAAGTTGTAGGAGTACATGATTATCACTATACATGAGGCCATATAAACCTAGCTGTGCAAAAACACAAGTACCCTTATTAAAGATATTTAGATGGTCATTTACAGAGCAATTTTGTGAGCAGCAACAACTGGGCCTATCTATGAGGGACATAGGTGCCACCCCAGAGGCTGAAAAAGGCTCCCATAATGTGTGAAGCAGTACTCCTCAATGATCCTGTTCAATGACAACCTTGTTTTGGTGATTGTACAGTTACATCTAAGCTGGCACCAATGTTCCTTGTGGACAGGGCCAGCTGGTGATGCTCACAAACAAGCTCTGCTAAAAAAAATCCAATTATGATCAATAAGAGAACTTTCATTTTTACACAGCTAGACTTCCCACACCCTAGTGCTAATAGGCGATTAGCCTTATATGAACCTATGAAACTATGTGCCTGTGCAAACCTCACAATGTCCCCAACATGGCTTGCTGATGTCATCTACTAAAAGTTCATCTGCACTCCTGTATAAATCAGACTTGTGCAGTGGCATGTGCGTAGAGTACTCTGGTGTTTAGTTGGTGTACTTAGGTAGGAGTTTTGTTCTCACTGCAGTCAACTTGGTGTATGTGTATGTGTATGTGTGTGTTGTGTGTGTGTGTGTGTGTGTGTGTGTGTGTGTGTGTGTGTGTGTGTGTGTGTGTGTGTGTGTGTGTGTGTGTCTCCCACATGGCCTGCTGATGTTATCTACTATAAGCTCACCTGCAGTCACATATAAATCAGATTTGTGCTATGGTGTGTGCATTAAGTGTTGTGTACTTAGGTATATCAAGGTTATATTCTCACTGCAGTCAACTGTGTGTGTATGTGTCAGAGCTGTTGCTCGATATTGCAGACAGCATTTTATACCAGCATGTGGCACACTGATTTCTTGTCCTCAACAAACACTGCGGATATGATCAGCTATATTACATTTTTGGGTATGCAGTACTCCCAACATTGCATGGTCAGTGACTGGCCTGGAGTCCAGGCAGAGGTCACATCATCTTATACAATGAAGTTTACAATGACATGGCTTTTAATCTATCCAAATACATTATGGCATGGCGTGTAGGCCCTGTATTATCTTGCTGAGAAAACCCAGTAGTCTCTCCAGCTGCTACATGTGTCGTGAGGTACATGTAAAAAAAGATCATTATCCTCTCTTAGTGCTGTAATGCAGTTAGATTACAGTGTTGTTATATACTTCTAAGATGTCAATATGTGCACAACACAGCCTTTCAGTAGTAGCTTGGACACTTGGTGGTCAAAGTTCAGATTACTATCTAAATGTGTTCCCAATGCTTGCATCACTGAGTTTCTGCATATCAGGACTGTTGTCAATCCTGTGGTTAACATGGAACTCCACTTTTCAGATGGGCAATGTTACAAGGACACATTTCTGCATTTATTTGTAGATAGTGTGCCTTTGTCACCATTCAGTTGTGTGTGTGTTAGCTCCTACTGTATTATATTATCACCATTGGTGGACTCAATTAAGTCACAACACATGCAAGAATCATCAAATGTGGCAAGCCAAAGGCCATCTAGTTTAGCCTCAACTGTCAAGGACTACAGTTCAGTGAAGGGCCAAGCACAGAACCCTGGTGGTTGTCAATGGTGATAGCTCCATTGGTACAGGCTGATTCACCAACTATCACATTGTGTGTTCTGTCAGTGAGACAGATGTTTACCCATCAGTTGATGTAAGGCTTAATTCCCAGCTTGGGGGTTTTGTCAATGATACCTGCATGTGTGATTGGTCAAAACCCAAGGGCAGATCACAATAGGCAGTATGCAATGTCTTACTCCAGACCTATTGCATGGAATCAATGTGCTGTGACAACATCATAGATCACCTATGGCATGACCAAGCACATATACCTTCCTAACATGGTAGAATATGCAGTTCAATACACCCTCCACATGGCATATGTTCCTGTACAAGGGTGTACATCAACATGTACCCACCTGTGTTGGGGGACAGCAGCTGATGCATGCGGGTATAGAGACATCTTGACTCTCCTCGACTGTGAGGTACACCAATATGTCATCATGGAAGTCTTATACATATTTACTAGCAATATTCCAGATGTATGCAACAGACCTGTGTGAGATGTTACTGCTACATTAGGTCTGTTACATCTGGTAGATGCCCTCAAAGAGGTCATCAAGGGCATGCATGATGATAACAATGTCATCCTGTGGAGCTTGAACAGGTAAAGGCATTTGACAAAAAGTCACACTGTAGAATTTAATCAACACTGTCACACGTGGCCAGAAACTGCTATATCAGCAAATGGTTAGACCAGTGTATGATATATGTGGCATTATACAGATGTGGTATGTGATGTGCTGTTAATTTGGTCCGTATGCATATTTTCGTGGATTGGAATAAACTTTAAAAACTGTGGTTTACTCTACGTTTTGTTTACTGCACCTAAGCTGGATTTATATGTGGCATCACGCTATGTTGAAATGTGTGATGTAATATATATCTCAGATCCAGTGATCAGGTCAATACATCTAGGTTAAATGTCAGGCCCTTGCCTGCCCCTTAGTTAAGTACTGGACATCACAGATGACATACATATGTTGTGTCCATACAGCTGCCTGAAAGACTACATCTTGTGGGCAATCATTGGATACAACTGTGATATTAGTATAATACACACAGTATCAACACATAGCAGAAACTGCTCCCACAGCCATGAAAATGCCTGCATTGACAAGACACATGGAGGGATGTGCTGCATCAGGAAACAGACACAACACCAAAGTATAATGTGGACAGCACACCCTATGATCACATTGATAGGTATGTGAACTGTTTCCTGGAATAGAGGGTAAGTGGTACATCCACCAGCATTAAACCTCTCAACTGTCCACATTTTCCCAGAATGTTCAGATTTTTGTCACATATTTTCGGTCTGTCCCACTTAAAATTTGTGATTTTGTGGTAAATCACTGAGGAAAGAAGTCATGACATAGTGACATAAATTTGAGTTTCAGACCTCATAGCCTTCAGAAAATGCATGCTAACACAAACCATGTTTCTATAGCAACTTTCTAAGTTTGTAAGATCAGTATTTTAAATCTGCCACTATTTATTGCCTTTGAAACCCCATTATTTTAGACTTTGTCCACATTTCATGCGTGAAGAGGTTGCAAAGTATGACCAGCATGTGGTCACAATGCTGACTCCTCTATTGACTGTAACACAAGTACTGTGTATGTGAAGGACATGTACATCAGAGGACATACTGACATCATGGTTCCTAGCCTTCATCATACCAATAACTGAGTACAATGCACCCTTCCCCATGTGCCTCCTTACACATGTTCCAATGTTGTGAAACTGAAGTGTACCACCTTTGTCACAGTGTACTATCACGCAGCTTATTGTCCATACCTGGGTATTTTTTTTGTAGAATATACATGACTGACTGATGGTGTGGAACACCAATCAAGTTGTTACACCAAATGCATGTGCGCTACATGTTCATTTTATGCACACACTGCATGCGTCAGTGTTTGACAACATTAATGGCATGTATCATTTGTGAAAGTGTGAATTGTGCCAATCATTTGTGAAAGTGTGAATTGTGCCATTGATATATGCCATGCACACAAAGCGACAAACCTGTAGTGCTGATACTGTCACATGCAGGTATAGCAATGTCTCTCCTACCACCTCCTGCAGATATTACAGTACCAGGAAAGTGTGCATGGTTACCCTCATAGAGCTTGGATGTATCATGCTAGTTGTCTAGTGTATGTGCAGGCTGATTTATCACACCACATCACATATGTTCTGTCAGAGGCATGGGATTACTGATGGTGATATTCAGGTACTGTCCATGATTGTGGTTGGTTCTTGTACTGCTTGCCATGACCCTTTCCCTGCAGCCACCATGTTGGAGACCTCTCCTGTGAGTACAGTCATATTCAGGTATATTATTTTGCACAGCTTCCCAATATGCATCCTACCTCAGTTGTATGTCAGATCCTTGATAGATGTCCTTTGCATTATTCATGTAAGGGTGCTTATCTCACACACACATACTCCCCATTATATCACCTTGTGTGACAGTCACAGACAACACATTTGCACTGTACAGTCCATTCTGTACCATATAGATATATGCTTGTTGTTGCTGCTGCAACCATCTTCCATTGACATGCACTCCTATGCTGTGCATGCAAGGGTTTTGCCTGTACTCTTTCCCTGTGTTCATTCCTACAATTTGTCTGTGTGTCACTATTCAATAAACACATTTCACTATGTGAACATTTTACATGGCAGTCTCATGTCCTGTTGCAGATAATTAACTCAGCTTCATTACAGAATGGCAGGAATGGCTCTGTAGATGCACTGTCCTGTACTTTGTTTGGACCATGTAGTTAACATTCATCCCTCTCAACTGTCCAGATATTCCCAAGATGTCCAGATGTTTTCCTAATTGAATATGTAGCTTTCTGCCATATCACTGGGATGATCTCTGGACCATAGGCACCGGAATCTATTGAAGACTGGGGGGGGGGGTGAGAGGGGCACTTAGTGATCTAAAAAGGGCAATTTTTTTATAACCGTTTACTACAACATAGGATCACTTGGATGACTTTTTAAGCTTAGGTAATTCCCTTTTGGTGCTTGAATTAACATTTTCTGATTGGTCTTACCTATCCCATGGCTGATAATTGTATATTAGCCTTAATGACAATAACTGTGATTATTCCATATATAATTTGAGGGGACCCATATAAGGGATGCAACATTTAGGAACTGCCTCTATCCATTAGTGGCATGAGAAGCAATCATGGAGTACATTTTCTATTACCCATCCTTAGACCCAAGTTGCATTTGAATATGGATGGATGAGCTTTGTTTTATCTTTATGGATAGTCTGTTCTGGAACAGTGGTAGCTTCTGTGATATATATCCATTTCTCCACAACATACAATTTAGATACCTGAACTGAGTATTTCAGCTTGGCCAGCTAAAAACTTGGTTATATTCAACTGGACGTATAAGAGAATTTAAGTACCTTTTTCTGCACTTTTTTTTTAAAAAATACAGTATTTAAATTGATTTAAACTGTGTATGAAGGAGTGTTGAAGGAATTTTTATCTGAAGTTATTCTGCTCTTCAGTAACTTGAACTAAAGCTAGTGTTGGCTGAATTTTGTTATTTGCTAGTAATTACAGGTGTGGGGGTAGCCACATTCTTTGACTTCCTGTCCTTGCATATTTAAACTGGTGCATGTGAAATAATTCCTGCTTTAAAACTTCAGCTTGGCCAGCTAAAAACTTGGTTATATTCAACTGGACGTATAAGAGAATTTAAGTACCTTTTTCTGCACTTTTTTTAAAAAATACAGTATTTAAATTGATTTAAACTGTGTATGAAGGAGTGTTGAAGGAATTTTTATCTGAAGTTATTCTGCTCTTCAGTAACTTGAACTAAAGCTAGTGTTGGCTGAATTTTGTTATTTGCTAGTAATTACAGGTGTGGGGGTAGCCACATTCTTTGACTTCCTGTCCTTGCATATTTAAACTGGTGCATGTGAAATAATTCCTGCTTTAAAACTTCAGCTTGGCCAGCTAAAAACTTGGTTATATTCAACTGGACGTATAAGAGAATTTAAGTACCTTTTTCTGCACTTTTTTTAAAAATACAGTATTTAAATTGATTTAAACTGTGTATGAAGGAGTGTTGAAGGAATTTTTATCTGAAGTTATTCTGCTCTTCAGTAACTTGAACTAAAGCTAGTGTTGGCTGAATTTTGTTATTTGCTAGTAATTACAGGTGTGGGGGTAGCCACATTCTTTGACTTCCTGTCCTTGCATATTTAAACTGGTGCATGTGAAATAATTCCTGCTTTAAAACTTCAGCTTGCCAGCTAAAAAACTTGGTTATATTCAACTGGACGTATAAGAGAATTTAAGTACCTTTTTCTGCACTTTTTTTAAAAAATACAGTATTTAAATTGATTTAAACTGTGTATGAAGGAGTGTTGAAGGAATTTTATCTGAAGTTATTCTGCTCTTCAGTAACTTGAACTAAAGCTAGTGTTGGCTGAATTTTGTTATTTGCTAGTAATTACAGGTGGGGGGTAGCCACATTCTTTGACTTCCTGTCCTTGCATATTTAAACTGGTGCATGTGAAATAATTCCTGCTTTAAAACTTCAGCTTGGCCAGCTAAAAACTTGGTTATATTCAACTGGACGTATAAGAGAATTTAAGTACCTTTTTCTGCACTTTTTTAAAAATACAGTATTTAAATTGATTTAAACTGTGTATGAAGGAGTGTTGAAGGAATTTTTATCTGAAGTTATTCTGCTCTTCAGTAACTTGAACTAAAGCTAGTGTTGGCTGAATTTTGTTATTTGCTAGTAATTACAGGTGTGGGGGTAGCCACATTCTTTGACTTCCTGTCCTTGCATATTTAAACTGGTGCATGTGAAATAATTCCTGCTTTAAAACTTCAGCTAGGCCAGCTAAAAACTTGGTTATATTCAACTGGACATATAAGAGAATTTAAGTACATTTTTCTGCACTTTTTTTTAAAAAATACAGTATTTAAATTGATTTAAACTGTGTATGAAGGAGTGTTGAAGGAATTTTTATCTGAAGTTATTCTGCTCTTCAGTAACTTGAACTAAAGCTAGTGTTGGCTGAATTTTGTTATTTGCTAGTAATTACAGGTGTGGGGGTAGCCACATTCTTTGACTTCCTGTCGTTGCATATTTAAACTGGTGCATGTGAAATAATTACTGCTTTAAAACTTCAGCTTGGCCAGCTAAAAACTTGGTTATATTCAACTGGACATATAAGAGAATTTAAGTACCTTTTTCTGCACTTTTTTTAAAAATACAGTATTTAAATTGATTTAAACTGTGTATGAAGGAGTGTTGAAGGAATTTTTATCTGAAGTTATTCTGCTCTTCAGTAACTTGAACTAAAGCTAGTGTTGGCTGAATTTTGTTATTTGCTAGTAATTACAGGTGTGGGGTAGCCACATTCTTTGACTTCCTGTCCTTGCATATTTAAACTGGTGCATGTGAAATAATTCCTGCTTTAAAACTTCAGCTTGGCCAGCTAAAAACTTGGTTATATTCAACTGGACGTATAAGAGAATTTAAGTACTTTTTCTGCACTTTTTTTAAAAATACAGTATTTAAATTGATTTAAACTGTGTATGAAGGAGTGTTGAAGGAATTTTTATCTGAAGTTATTCTGCTCTTCAGTAACTTGAATTAAAGCTAGTGTTGGCTGAATTTTGTTATTTGCTAGTAATTACAGGTGTGGGGGTAGCCACATTCTTTGACTTCCTGTCCTTGCATATTTAAACTGGTGCATGTGTAATAATTCCTGCTTTAAAACTTCAGCTTGGCCAGCTAAAAACTTGGTTATATTCAACTGGACGTATAAGAGAATTTAAGTACCTTTTTCTGCACGTTTTTTTTAAAAAATACAGTATTTAAATTGATTTAAACTGTGTATGAAGGAGTGTTGAAGGAATTTTTATCTGAAGTTATTCTGCTCTTCAGTAACTTGAACTAAAGCTAGTGTTGGCTGAATTTTGTTATTTGCTAGTAATTACAGGTGTGGGGTAGCCACATTCTTTGATTTCCTGTCCTTGCATATTTAAACTGGTGCATGTGAAATAATTCCTGCTTTAAAACTTCAGCTTGGCCAGCTAAAACTTGGTTATATTCAACTGGACGTATAAGAGAATTTATCTACCTTTTTCTGCACTTTTTTTAAAAATACAGTATTTAAATTGATTTAAACTGTGTATGAAGGAGTGTTGAAGGAATTTTTATCTGAAGTTATTCTGCTCTTCAGTAACTTGAACTAAAGCTAGTGTTGGCTGAATTTTGTTATTTGCTAGTAATTACAGGTGTGGGGGTAGCCACATTCTTTGACTTCCTGTCCTTGCATATTTAAACTGGTGCATGTGAAATAATTCCTGCTTTAAAACTTCAGCTTGGCCAGCTAAAAACTTGGTTATATTCAACTGGACGTATAAGAGAATTTAAGTACCTTTTTCTGCACTTTTTTTAAAAATACAGTATTTAAATTGATTTAAACTGTGTATGAAGGAGTGTTGAATGAATTTTTATCTGAAGTTATTCTGCTCTTCAGTAACTTGAACTAAAGCTAGTGTTGGCTGAATTTTGTTATTTGCTAGTAATTACAGGTGTGGGGGTAGCCACATTATTTGACTTCCTGTCCTTGCATATTTAAACTGGTGCATGTGAAATAATTCCTGCTTTAAAACTTCAGCTTGGCCAGCTAAAAACTTGGTTATATTCAACTGGACATATAAGAGAATTTAAGTACCTTTTTCTGCACTTTTTTTAAAAATACAGTATTTAAATTGATTTAAACTGTGTATGAAGGAGTGTTGAAGGAATTTTTATCTGAAGTTATTCTGCTCTTCAGTAACTTGAACTAAAGCTAGTGTTGGCTGAATTTTGTTATTTGCTAGTAATTACAGGTGTGGGGTAGCCACATTCTTTGACTTCCTGTCCTTGCATATTTAAACTGGTGCATGTGAAATAATTCCTGCTTTAAAACTTCAGCTTGGCCAGCTAAAAACTTGGTTATATTCAACTGGACGTATAAGAGAATTTAAGTACCTTTTTCTGCAGTTTTTTTTAAAAATACAGTATTTAAATTGATTTAAACTGTGTATGAAGGAGTGTTGGAGGAATTTTTATCTGAAGTTATTCTGCTCTTCAGTAACTTGAACTAAACTAGTGTTGGCTGAATTTTGTTATTTGCTAGTAATTACAGGTGTGGGGGTAGCCACATTCTTTGACTTCCTGTCCTTGCATATTTAAACTGGTGCATGTGAAATAATTCCTGCTTTAAAACTTCAGCTTGGCCAGCTAAAAACTTGGTTATATTCAACTGGACATATAAGAGAATTTAAGTACCTTTTTCTGCACTTTTTTAAAAATACAGTATTTAAATTGATTTAAACTGTGTATGAAGGAGTGTTGAAGGAATTTTTATCTGAAGTTATTCTGCTCTTCAGTAACTTGAACTAAAGCTAGTGTTGGCTGAATTTTGTTATTTGCTAGTAATTACAGGTGTGGGGGTAGCCACATTCTTTGACTTCCTGTCCTTGCATATTTAAACTGGTGCATGTGAAATAATTCCTGCTTTAAAACTTCAGCTTGGCCAGCTAAAAACTTGGTTATATTCAACTGGACATATAAGAGAATTTAAGTACCTTTTTCTGCACTGTTTTTTAAAAAATACAGTATTTAAATTGATTTAAACTGTGTATGAAGGAGTGTTGAAGGAATTTTTATCTGAAGTTATTCTGCTCTTCAGTAACTTGAACTAAAGCTAGTGTTGGCTGAATTTTGTTATTTGCTAGTAATTACAGGTGTGGGGGTAGCCACATTCTTTGACTTCCTGTCCTTGCATATTTAAACTGGTGCATGTGAAATAATTCCTGCTTTAAAACTTCAGCTTGGCCAGCTAAAAACTTGGTTATATTCAACTGGACGTATAAGAGAATTTAAGTACCTTTTTCTGCAGTTTTTAAAAAATACAGTATTTAAATTGATTTAAACTGTGTATGAAGGAGTGTTGGAGGAATTTTTATCTGAAGTTATTCTGCTCTTCAGTAACTTGAACTAAACTAGTGTTGGCTGAATTTTGTTATTTGCTAGTAATTACAGGTGTGGGGTAGCCACATTCTTTGACTTCCTGTCCTTGCATATTTAAACTGGTGCATGTGAAATAATTCCTGCTTTAAAACTTCAGCTTGGCCAGCTAAAAACTTGGTTATATTCAACTGGACATATAAGAGAATTTAAGTACCTTTTTCTGCACTTTTTTTTTAAAAAATACAGTATTTA
The DNA here is from genome assembly GCF_019279795.1 of Protopterus annectens. Lineage (NCBI taxonomy): Eukaryota > Metazoa > Chordata > Ceratodontiformes > Protopteridae > Protopterus > Protopterus annectens. The sequence goes on from NC_056730.1 coordinate 1,032,956,705, forward strand.
AATTGATTTAAACTGTGTATGAAGGAGTGTTGAAGGAATTTTTATCTGAAGTTATTCTGCTCTTCAGTAACTTGAACTAAAGCTAGTGTTGGCTGAATTTTGTTATTTGCTAGTAATTACAGGTGTGGGGGTAGCCACATTCTTTGACTTCCTGTCCTTGCATATTTAAACTGGTGCATGTGAAATAATTCCTGCTTTAAAACTTCAGCTTGGCCAGCTAAAAACTTGGTTATATTCAACTGGACATATAAGAGAATTTAAGTACCTTTTTCTGCACTGTTTTTTAAAAAATACAGTATTTAAATTGATTTAAACTGTGTATGAAGGAGTGTTGAAGGAATTTTTATCTGAAGTTATTCTGCTCTTCAGTAACTTGAACTAAAGCTAGTGTTGGCTGAATTTTGTTATTTGCTAGTAATTACAGGTGTGGGGGTAGCCACATTCTTTGACTTCCTGTCCTTGCATATTTAAACTGGTGCATGTGAAATAATTCCTGCTTTAAAACTTCAGCTTGGCCAGCTAAAAACTTGGTTATATTCAACTGGACGTATAAGAGAATTTAAGTACCTTTTTCTGCACTTTTTTTTAAAAAAAATACAGTATTTAAATTGATTTAAACTGTGTATGAAGGAGTGTTGAAGGAATTTTTATCTGAAGTTATTCTGCTCTTCAGTTATTCCCACCCACCCGCCCTGTTTTTGTTTTGGTGTTAATCTTAGTGGCATTGAAACTGCCCGCCCCTCAGCCTGCCTCTGGGCCCATCTCATTTGCTCACTCAACTGAGTGCAGTGAGATCATATTCTGATTTCAGGCACTCCTACTGTGTACAAAGAGAGCATCTGGGAAAAAAAAAAATAAGCTTATTTCCTGCCTTTCTTGTTAAGTGGTACAGACTATTTGTTGCCTTCTGAGCCCCCAAGCCCTTCTGTGTTTGAGGGAAGCCTTCTAGCTTGTTTATTTCTTATAACTAGCCAGTTTTCTAGTTTCAGCACTCAAATCTGTTTCTTTGATCTCAGCACTTGTTCAGAAAAAAAAAAAAAAAATTCATCTGCTGCTTTACTGTACTTGTGTTTTACCTACTTCTTTTACTTTTGCATCATCTTAAAATACTCAATTGTATTTATTACTGCTTGGTGTAACTCATTCTAAGCCTTTTGGTTTAAACACTTGGGCTTCGGACCAGTTAGTTGTTTTGCACTGAGAGGGTTTGTGGTCTGCACTGTTGTGGCAGAACAGGTAGCTTACATCCTTCTAGGTTGAGAACTGCTGATCGAGGGCTCAGTGTCTGTTATTCTAAAAGTGTATTAATTCTGGTTTAAGCACTTGGGCTTTCAAGCCAGTTATTTTACATTAAGAGGGTTCGTGGTCTGCACTCTTGTGGGAGGAGAGGCTGGACTCTGCCCTTCTGAGCTGGGAATTTCTGGTTAAAGGCTTATAGTGCATGCATATCTGAACTGTTCCTTACTGAAGTTGGTGCGCCTTGTTTGCTGTGGCATAGACTGGATTGCCTGCTGGATCTAGCTTTGTTTGTGTAACTTGAGCACTAATCCAGACATTCTCTAAAGTATTCAATGGTATTTATTACTGCTTGGTTGTAACTTGATTAAAGTGTAGCTATCATTCAAGTCTTTTGGATTAAGCACTTGGGCTTCAGAACAGTTGTTTTACATTAGGAAGGTTTGTGGCAAGCACTGTGGTGGCAGGACAGGTAGCTTTCATCCTTCTAAGTTGGGAACTGCTGATTGAGAGCCCAGTGTCCAAGTGTATTAGTTCTGGTTTAGGCACTTGGGCTTCAGGCCAGTTATTTTACATTAAGAAGGTTTGTGGTCTGCACTCTTGTGGGAGAAGAGGCTGGACTCTGCCCTTCTGAGCTGGGAATTTTCTGGTTGGAGGTTTATAGTGCCTGAATATTTGAACTGTATCTTACTGAAATTGGTTCACCTTGTTTGCTCTAGCATAGACTAGATCCAGGCCTACTGAATCTAGCTTTGTTTATATGCTTGTTGTTTGTTTGCTTGTTATTTCCTGGAAGCTAATTCCACCTAATACGCAACTTCTCAGCTTCTGTGGATCACTAGTGATATCTGCATTGCTTACTGTACTTATTTCCTTGTTTCACTTGAAAGAAAGTTACTGTTTGTCGTTTTGCATTTAGTTACTTGTAACACATTGCACTCAAGTTACCTGGCACTTGCTCACTAAAGCAATTATATAAGTCAGCACTAAAATTAAAAGCACTACACCCTCACTCCCCACTGGCCCTTGTTTTCAATTAAGGATTTCCCAATATTATTCTAGCATGTCCAAAGGTCAGTTGTCAATCTCCTCTCCGGTCCAGCTGGTGAATCTGGGAATCTTGAGGCAATGTTATAACTGCCTCATGTACACAGACAACCCTCTCCTCCTCCCACATAACACAAATACTTGCGAGAGATGCAGCTATTTAGCCAAACTGGAGGCTGAGCTCTCTCAACTCAGGACTGGCAAGACCAGACAGGAGGAGAAGGCAACTACACACACCACAAAACCAGCCTCACATAATGCTAACACTCCACTGAATCAAACACATAAACACACAAAGACATACTCGGAGGCTCTGAGTAAAAATGTACCTAAACAGCAGAGGCCTCCAAAGCAGACACCCAAATAACTGCTACCTCAAGACACCCCACAAGCAACACATAAACCACAAAAGCAGTGTGCAAAGCAGTTACAGCCCTTAAGGCCAAATACAATACCAAACATACTTGTCATAGGTGACTCCATAGTCAGACACACTGACGTCCCACTCACCAGGCTGAACAAGGAGAGGGTCACAGTAAGCTGCCTATCGGGCGCTAGAATCCGCCACATAACACAAGCACTCGGGTCACTCCATGGCAAGTACAAATATGACACAGTCATTGTCCATGCTGGTGTGAACGACCTGAGACGTACCTCCCTGGACTACATGAAAGAGACATAGAGGAGCTCTCTGATTATGTAGCCCAGGCAGGTATGACCCTAACCCTGAGCAGTATCCTTCCTTCACCAAGAATGATGCCACAATATAGAGACAAGATGATCAGCTTTAACAATTGGCTTAATGTCTGGTGTCATTCAAAGGGGATCCAGTGTCTGTCTGCCTGGGATGACATGCTTGACAAGCCACGCTGCTTGCAAGGGGCGGCTTGCACCTGTCACCCTGGGATTCCGGATATTGGCTAAGGCTCTTGCCACCCCATAGTGCCTTTTTAGGCAAGGCTCAAATTCTAAACCTACCACCCTAGAAACAAAAATGGGAAGAAACTGAGGGTAATGCTGCTCAATGCCAGAAGTCTAAATCTCAAAATGAACGAGGCCCTTCTCAGTATGGAGAACATCGATGTCTGTGCTGTAACTGAAACCTGGTTCAAGACTCCTGAGAGCACCCGGCACTATTAGGTTTTACCTCATATCATGCGTTCGGCCCCAAAACCCGGACCAAACCACAGAACAAGGGGGTGTATCCATATTCATATTGGTTACTCACACCTCTAGGTTGGTGGCGACGCATGAAGCTCGGAAACCATCCAGGTGCAACTAACCATAGGCAAAACTGCTCTACAAATTGTAGCATGCTACAGGCCACCCTCTCAAACTCAGGAACCCCACAGCCTTCCTGAAGACACTGGAGGGTATAAATGTATCTCCAAACACCATCATATTGGGTGACTTCAACTACCCGAATATAGACTGGGAACATTACTCAAGCCCTAACTTTCTAGCCCAACGGTTCCTGGAGTTCATAAATTCAAATGCCATGGAACAGCTAGTCACTGTTCCCGAGAGGAGAAAATATACTAGATCTCATTGTCACAAACATGGGGACAAAATGCTCCACACCGAAGTATATCCCTCATTGGTGAGATCTGATCATAAACTAATCTCACTGGAAATCCACATCCCGCCCCACCCAAGCAAAAAGACCATAGTGAAGAACTTCTCTAAAGCAAACTTCACACTACTCAAGACTGGTGTGGTATCCTTCAAGGCCCCTGAGCCAGAGGAAACCACAACCCAAGCCATGGAAGCCCTTACAAATGCCTTCTATGAACACCTCCAGGACTGCATGGATCAGGCAATCCCAAATAAAACCAAGACTCTTTCCACAAAGGGCAAACATCCAGTCTGGTGGACCCCAGCCATTAACAAACTTTACAATAAGAGGAGAAAGCTATTACATGATAGAACAAAATCCATAAAGGAAGTCACCCTGATCATTATTAGTAAAAAATACGAGCACTCATAAAATCAACTAAGGCCAATTTTGAGAGAAAAATTGCCATGGATTCAAAGGACAATCATAAGGCCTTTTCAGCTATGTTAGGAACCTGGGTGGAAACTCCCAGATATGCTCAGAATTAGTCCAAAATGATACAAAAATCACTGAACCCACAGACATTGCCAACATACTGGCAGACAGGTTCAGTGCAAACTTCACCCCTCTCCCGCTAAAGGAGATAACTATCCCAGCCAGTGTAGCCTCCCGGACATCTCAAATGCGCAGGTGAAAGCTGCTCTCTAAAGCTAAAAACACAGCATTAATGGGACCGGATGGTGTCCCGGCTGTGCTACAGCTAAATGAGGAATTAAACCCGCACATAAGGCAGCTGTTTAATCTCAGCCTTACCACAGGATACGTGCCCAAGGAGTGGCGACGGCAACTGTGGTCCCACTCCACAAAGGCGGTGCCTCACGGACCCTGGTAATTACGCCCCATAAGCTTAACAAGTCTAGTCTGCAAAGCTATGGAGAGGATCATAATGGAGCTCATAAACAAAGATATAGGGGACTTGCAGACATTGAACCCGACCCAGTTTGGCTTTGTCAAGGGAAGATCATGCCTTTTGAACTTGGTTGACTTCTTGAAACAGTCACCAAGGCCATTGATGAGGGAAGGCAGTCCATACAGCCTACCTTGACCTTGCAAAGGTTTTCGACACAATACCCCACTCGGGTATTGTAGAAAAACTTACCAGCTTAAATGTAAACCCATATGTCACAAGATGGGTTGCAAACTGGCTTAAGGACAGAACCCACAGGGTTAGAGTTGCTGGCGCTGTGTCAGACTCCAAGCCGGTCACAAGTGGTGTCCCACAGGGCTCGGTCCTTGGCCCCCTATTGTTTGGCATCTACTTCTCAGAAGTACAGGCCAACATGGGAGGACTTTGGCTGACAAAGTTTGCAGACGACTGCAAACTGGGCGCCATAGTGGAAAGTGCATCGGACACGGATATCCTTCAGAAAGGACTCACGGAAACAGATAGCTGGTGCCAGAGCCATGGCCTGAAGTTAAACGCCAAAAAATGTATAGTCATACCCTTCGGGAAAAACAAGGTAACCCCAAGCTACCATATAGGTGGCAATCCACTAAGCACAGAAGAGGTTATCAGGGACCTGGGGACCCAGGTTGACAGTGGCCTTTCTTTTGACACTCACATTGCTAAAGTGGTTAGAAAGACCTTCTACATTGCCCACCTGATCATGAAGGGATTCACATCCAGATCTAGTGAGGTCATTGTTCCCTGTACTCTTCACTTATCAGACCAATGATCGAGTACAATGCCCCATTCGGGATGTATCTCACCCGACATCTGCAGCAATTGGAGAGACCCCAAAAGTTCCTCACCAAAAGGATAAAGGGACTCCAAAATCTGTCATATGCTGCCAGATTGAAGAAACTCCAGCTCTATTCAGTCGCATACCGTCTGCTCAGAGGTGACATGTGCCTGACATACAAGGCCATGTCCAACCCGAATTAATGGACATGCTCCACCTCAAAAAATCCAAATCCACCAAAACCACTAGAGCAAGCGACTTAAACCTTAGCACGGATATAAATAGGACGTGCTGGAGGGATAGATTTATCACTCAGAGACTCCCTATGCTGTGGAATAAAATCCCGGTCCATGTGAGGCAGAGCACCTCGCTGACTCTGTTCAAGAGAAATCTAGACCTGTGGATGGGAGATCGTAGGTTTACCACAGGAATCAACTCTGTGTCACTGCTGGACAGAGGCACAACAAACTAATGGGCACAGTATTTTTTCATATAAGGGGTGGCGTAAGCCACAATAATTTGGGCTAGGCTTATAAATGCCTTAGGGCAGATAGCCTAGTATAAACCTATGAACCTATGAACCTATGATGCCATTTCACTTGCTGATGTTCAGTAGGTCCATCTGTATTAGGTTGGAGGATGTCTTGTATGCCAGACATGTCACCTCTAAGGACTCTGTAGGATACTGAGTACAATAATAAATATTTGAGGTGGTCCATGCAAGACCTATTGTTTAGGACTTGTATCCTTTTTAAGTAAGGTATCTCTGAAGGTATTCCAATTGTTGCATGGGGCTGGACAGATGGGTCTATATCACATTATCGAAATTCCAAAATGTCGAACACCATAAGCTTGACCTTGGAATCTCGAACTGTGATATACTCGAAAGCTCAGAACAGTGATTTTTTTCCAAGGTAAAAAATTTGCTGTTTCGAGAATGCACACACACAGCACAAGCACACCAAAATACATATTCCACACATACACACTTCACAGAATCCTACACTAAACCATACATACACTACTAGCTATCCACTTACCTTAACCCAACCCTAACTAACGCGCACTCACCTTACCCGCTCCCTAACCCTAAAGTCTCTGACTATTGCACACTCACGTTACCCGCTCCCTAAACCTAAGGTCCCTAACTACTGCACACTCACCTTACTCGCTCCCTATCCCTAAGGTCCCTAACTATCACAAACTCACCTTACCTCGGTCCATTCAAACATTTACCTTAACCCTCTCTGACAAAATAAATAAATAATGAAATAAATGCATTCCTTGAATGAGAATAAGGAATGTGTTATACATCTAGTATGGCTGTCTCTGCTTGAATACAGCCGGGCAGCTGTCTGTAAGGATCACCACCAGGTATAATATTTCCGTTCATAGTTTACAGCTGCAGCGGCTATGCTTTTCAGCCATATTGCACTACAGCAAAGTGCTGCTGCAGCCATTTGGTTTCAGCAATGTAGCTCACAGAGAAATGTCTTGCGACCTACATGCTAGAACCCCACAGGACTGCAGCATCCACTCCCTTTAAAGTACAACACTATCAGCGATCCATCTGCATACTGTGGGAGTAGAACCCACAGCCTTCTGCATCAAAAGTAAGGCTACTATCTGTTGTGCTGCTAACAGTGCAAACAGCCTCAGAATAAGCAGCAGTAAACTTATCTTCCCCTGAAGCTCTCAGCAAATTTTTTATTTATTTAATATTTGTTTACCAGGAAAGTCCAACTTGGAACAAAGCCAATTTTCAGCCAAAGCCCGGGAGAAATGCTACAGATGCATGTCTTTGTAACATGGGAGAAAACAGAGCACCCAGAGGAAACCCACACAAACAAAGGGAGGACATACAAACTCCACACAGGAGGCACCCCAGCCAATAATCAATCAAAAACTTCTTGCTGTGAGGTGACAACACTACCACTGCATCATCCACTTTTATTTATTTATTTAACATTTGCTTCCTGGAAAAGTCCGACTTGAAATGAAGCCAGTTTTCAGCAGAGGCCCAGGGAGAAATGCTCCAGATGCATGTCTTTGTAACATGGGAGGAAACTGGATCTCCCAGAGGAAACCCACACAAACACAGGGAGGACATGCTGACTCTGCACAGAAGGAATCCCAGCCAAGAATTGAACAGGAGACCTGCACTGTCTTTTGACACAACTAAATCTCTCAATTTCACAGCAGAAGGCACCTGGAAAAAGCCAAAAATTATTTTGGGGGGGGGGGGGACAAAGGCCCAAAGCCAGCAACACATTTAAAATATTGCTTGTATAATCTTGGAACATTGCTAAAATAATGTTTTGTGTTACCATGTGTTTCCAAAAAAAGATAGGAAGACTGAAACTGAAAGGGCTATCATTATTTAGTGAATTCCATTCTGGCTGATTTGCCAGAAAACCACAAATTTTAAGAGGAACAGACCAAACTCCCTGGATCGCAAGTGGTGGTGTGGGTAGAGAATGCAGGCTCCTATACCTAAGGTTCAGGGTTTGGAGCATTGTATGCACACACAGACACACTTACACACACATGCACACACACACACACACACACACACACACACACACACACACACACACACACACACACACACACACACACACACACACACACCTCAGCCTGCATAACTAAGTTAACGGACCTCAGCCTGCATAACTAAGCTAAATGGACCTCAGTCTGCATAACTAAGCTAAACTTGACCTCAGCCTGAATAACTAATGGAGCTTCTTTCCAGCACATAAACGATGGATCTCAGACTGCATAACTAACGGAGCTTCCTTCCACCACATAAATGACAGACCTCAGCTTGCATAATTAACAGAGCTTCCTTCCAGCACATAAATGGAGCACAGCAAAACCAAAACACATAAAACATCTCTCTTTACTGCATAACATAAATGGAGCTTTCTTCCAGTGCATAAATGGAGCTTTGGTGGGGGGAATCTTTCCTTATTCTCTCTGGCAGCAGGATAGGATTGATGTGGAGCAGCAGGCTTGATGTGGAATCCATTTCAGCACACTTTTGTGTTTGAATTTAATGTTAGTGTGAAATGCACGCATGGGTCTGCCTATAGGTGTTACAGCTTTAAATGTGGGGGGGGGGTGCTCCCTTCCCCTCGCTCTATGGTTCTGGTGCTTATGCTCTGGACTGCTATGACTCAGTATTACAGACATTTGGGTGTATACCTCTCAACTGTCCTAGTCAGAGCAGAATGTCCAGTTTTTGTCTCATATTTGTGATCTCTTCCTCATAACATGTTGCTTTCCTGGCAAATCAATGGCATGTCATTGTAGAGTGCAGTCATTAAGTGATGACTGACATTTGAGTTTCAAGCTTCATGCTCTTCAGAAAGTTCATGCTAATGTACAACCTATATATTTTATCAACTTCATAAGTTTGGACATGAAATATTGACAATATATCCTGATTTCTGGCCCTTCACCCTCCCATTTTTATGGCTTTGTCCACATTTCTCATTCTAAGAGGTTTATAGTGTTACATTCAAACACATTCCCATGTGACATCTCTGTCAAATATGTCCCTATTATTGGTTATTTGTCCTCTCATTAAGTTGACCGCTGTGCAGATATGTTGCACTAATGAAATGACAGCTATTTGTACAGCCATACCTCTTAACTGGACAAATTTCTTCAGAATGTTCAGATGCTGCCTCATATTTGTCTCTATTTCTCATACAATTGTGTTTTTTCTGGCAAATCATTGTTAAAGTACTGAGGTTTGAAGTCATAAAATAGTGACAGACCTTTGCGTCTCAGACTTCATACCCTTCTGACAAATCATGGGAATGCAAAACCTGTCATTCTATTGATATTCTAAGTTTGTAAGAGCAATATTTAATGTGTGTCCAGATTTTCACACAATGTCCAACTTTTTGACTCTTATTTTTGGTATGTGCCTCATAAACATTATGGTTTTCCAATAGATCACTAGTATTTTCTGAGGATTAAGGTGCCTAAATAATGATGTGCCTTTGAGTTTTGGACTTCATGTCCTTTAGATAATGCATACTAACACAAACTTTGCTATTCTAGCAACTGTCTACATTTATAAGAGCAATATTTAACGTGTCCCTATTTTTGTGCTTTGATCCCCATATTATGTTATGCTTTGTCCATATTTCTTGTGCCAAGAGGTTGAGAGATATGGTCCCTACTTGTCATCCTTAATTGCCCCCACATTATTTATGGCTTTTGTCCCTATTTCTTGCTCCAAGAGAGAGCCATGGTGATCAAAGTGAGTAAATAAATGACATGCCTTTGAGTTTCAGACTTCTTGTTCTTCAGACAATGCAAGCTAACACAAATACTGTTATTCTAGCAACTTTCTACAATTATAAGAGCAATATTTAACAAGTGTCCCTGGGTCCACTACCAAATTTCAAAATGTCAAACCTCTGATTACCAAAGCCCAGAGGATAGAGGTTTTGAAATATTGAAAGCTGAAAATGGAGATCGCCGTACAGTGCACAGTGGGAACATTACCATTATTTTCACTGTAGTGCAATCTCAGAGTTGGTATATTTACATAGCAGGGGGTGTGGGGTCACAGCCCACACGGGGGATGCAGGGGGGCTTGCGCCCCCTTGCAAAAATGTGAAATTATAACTTTGAACGTTTTCAATATATATATATATATATATATATATATATATATATATATATATTTTAGTTTTGATATTTCAAAACCTTGCTCCTCTGGGCTTCAGTAGTCAGGAGGTTCAATGTTTTGAAATTTTGAAATTTGGTAGTGAATCTGTGTTCCTATATTTGGCCCTTTGTCCCCCCATTATTGATAACTTTGTCCAGATGTCTTGCTCTAAGAGGTTGAGATGTCTGCATTACTTACAATATGTACTGTTTCTGCATTATGAAAAATCTGATGCTTGATCTATTTTTTTAAGTTTGTAAGAGCAATATGTAAAAAGTGTCCCTATTTCTGGCCACTTTCCCCACCCCATTATTGATGGCTTTGTCCAGATGTCTTGCCTTAAGAGGTTGAGACGTACAGTCTGCATGACATGATGTGTACTGTGCTCTCCTTTACATGGAATATATATCCGTGTTGATTTACAATGTTTTGTGATGTGGAATACTGGCATGAGCCACGAAATCTCTCTTAGGCATGCTACATCTTGCTCCCCATTGTCATGTACATGGATACACTCCATGTAGGTTCTGTGTGGAGCCTACATGGAGTTTAATGAATCCCCAGGAGAAATTTTATATGGAGTCACAAACATTCTATGTGTATATTTCCACATAAAAAACTTTCCAGTATAAGCTTGGAGAAGTTTGACTAACTCATTTAATTATCAAAGCTTTATTCTTGTCATCTATTGAGTCAATAAATCCACCACCACAAAAAATTCCTGAATTTTGCCACAAAATTATTATTATCATTATTTATGATTAACTTCTATAGCTTGGACAAGCTTCCTTTATATGTCAGTTGACCTTCAATAACGGCATCCATATATTCATATAATTGTGGAATAATGTTCTGCTCCTCTTCACTCATGTTATCCACAAATTCATTTCATTTCTTACTGATGGAGAGTATTAACTGGTTAGCAGATTCATCCAACTTCTAGTCTTTCATTATATATTGTAGAGACTTAGATGTTCCCTTTTCAAAATGATCAGAGCATAGTACTAATCCATTCCTTTCTAGTAAATTCATTTTAGCATTGTTCTGAGTTTCCATAAATTGTGGGGTATGTGCAAATGGAAAACACTAACATTTCCATTTTTATATTAATGAATTTTTAAAATCATATTTCTTAACTGTTTTAAGAATTAATTTCATGTATGCAGAGTCTAAAGACTGAAATGAATTTCCTTCTAAGGAAAATTGCGTTAGCAAGAAGAAAGGATTATTACATATTTCTAAGCTATCATATTTAATATACTTATAATACTTTAGTATAATCTGCTCCTGGATAGTTTGCCATTGACTAGTGTAGGTTGAGTCTGTCCAAAGTCAAATAGAGTTAAAACTTGCAGCAATAGAATACGATTCTATATCAGCAATTCTTGGCTGTTTAGAATACCTTAAGAATGGCATTTACATTTTTTTCCATTTTCTTTAAAAGTTTTTTTTGCCAGTATTAGCACTATTGAATGAAATGTATATATATATATATATATATATATATATATATATATATATATATATATATATAGTTCTCCTTCAGAAGTTTGAACAGCTGAAATCTCAAAACACTCAAATTTCATAAGCTAGATCTTCTGAAAGGGAAAGAAAAAAAACAAGAAAACACAAAACAGTGCTTCATTAGGCACCTCCCACACCCTGCTACTTATTTATTCTAACTACAAGATCGCACTGTAGTGCAGAAAGGGAAATCTCCCATTCTATGCTGTATGCCGATCCCCATTCAGAAGGTTGAGCTTCTGGAATTTCGAGCATATGGTCTCCACCATATGCGTTTCGAGATTTCAGCCATTTGACCTTCTGAAGGGGAACCATATATATATATATATATATATATATATATATATATATATATATATATATATAAAATCATGGGTAATGTAATCATTTTAATAAGCACTCACCTATCCTCAAAAGTAAAAAAGTAAAAAAATAAATAAATAATTCCATTTTTTAATAGGAAGTAACACTTCAATTACTTTTTCAAAATTATCATCAATACTCTTACTGACATGTGGATAGAGTTTTATTCATAAATATTTTAATTATTTTCCTTTGCAAATTATATTCATATATATCTTTAAACTTACTATCAACTATTGATTTAACACTAAAGTTTCAATTTTATTGCTATTAACTTTCAGCAACAATACTTCTTGAAACTTTTCAAATTCCACATTTATTTTTGATCAAATAATTTAAATCTCCTACAGTTAGTAAAATATCATCTGCAAAAAGCTGTATTTAGATTGGCAATCTCTATTAATTGAGAACCCATCGATTTTCCATTGCTTCTTACACTATTAGCTAAGGGTTCAATAACTAATGCAAACAATAAAGAGGACAAGGGGCACCCTTGTTTTGTGCTTTTGTTTAAAGTGAATCTTTGAGAAATGTAAGATCCAATTTTAAAAAATGATGTGGGGTATTATAATTTTTTTTTTTAATATTCCAATAAATGTCTGTAAATGCAAATGCTTCCAAAGTTTTAAACAAGTAGTTCCAAACCAATGAATCAAAAGCTCTCTTAATATCTATTTCTTGTTCATTCCATTTGGTAAATCTAAGATAGTTAATACCATTTTTATATTATTGTATGTTAATTATTTGACTATAAATCCTGTTTTATTTATTATTAATGTATCTACTATATCTCATGGCAAAAATAGAAGTAAATATGTTATAATCTACATTTAATAATGAAATAGGTCAATATGAGAAGATTGACTTATTAGCCTTTCCTTCTTTAAGTATAGGTGATATTACAGAAAATTTCCATGAAGGAGCAATTATTTTGTCACCCTGAATTATTCTGAAAATGTTACTTAGTAATTCTAAAATATTTAGTGGATACAGACTATATTATTCCATTCTTAAGCCATCTAGCCCTGGAACTTTTACCATTCTTTCCTTTTTAAAGCCTCTTCTACCTGGGTAATAGGCATATTCAACTGAGATATTTGTTGGTCATTTACTTTACAAGTAACATTTTTCTTTAAATAATTGTCAATTTTGTAATCTTCAGGAATATTGTTTTTATCTTTATTAAGATACTCATAGAATTTTAAAAAATATTAAGCATTTCCTCTATATATGAAGTCAGCTTACTAGTGTGAGTATTAGTATGAGGATTTCAGATATTATTGATTTGTAACTTTTTGCTTCACATCTTACTTCTATTTTTTAATCTATAGAGGAATAAATCATATCAAGTCTAGTTTGCATCCCATGTGCATAAGAACAAAAAGTGAAGAAAAACAACTTGTCTTCTGATTTAATTAGTAAATCAACTAAATGAATATTACTAATCCATCTATTTAGTGCTTTACCTGATGCCAGCTTATTAGCTTTCTTCTGTTTACTTGTATCTTCTATACTAGACATGCAGTTAAAATCCCCTGCAAAAATTAAACTATCCTTATAATGACTTCATAGTAAGCTTAAGTGATCTTTTGCCACTCTTGCACCTATTCCAGGGATCCAGTAAAAGTTAGCTGATGTATAGAGTTTACCATTATATTTAATTATTACAAATGTATACAGTCCTTTAGGATCATTAAAGGATTACCAAACCTTAGGCATTACAGTGGATTTTCTCCAAAGTGTAGCAGTTCCTCTCCTCTTTTATTTAAAAGAAGTGCATAATAACATTTCATAGCTAAGTTATTTAAATATTGTGTATCTTTATCTATCAAGTGAGTCTCTTGCAAGACTATGTCTCTTCTATTTAATTTTAGATATCTCATTAATGATTTCCTTTTGTTGCCATGATTCAGTCCATTTACATTAATAGATTAAAACTATCCATACTGTGAATTTAAAAATATTTATTTTAAATGATAATATGACACATTTATCCACCATATTAATTTAATTATATGCAAGACTCTAATGTATTCCTCTGACACTATCTTGACATTCCAGATTGTTGAATTCTCCCTTTGTACAAACTAAACAAATAAAACTCAAAAATAACAAAAAAACAAAGACAAGTCTACAACTGTAACTGTACATAACATTAATAAAACACAGCCTACCATGGATACCATAGTTCCTAGTCTGCCTATTGAATAGTCAAACTATTAAACTATCACTCTATATAGCAACACCTAAAAATTCTTCCAAAGAACTACCTATATATAATATTAAATTAATTACAAATTATTAATATAATATTATATAGGTCAAAATAATAAGAGACTATTAATTTAGTTATATATTTTGCCATATAATACTATCCCCCTATTACTACATGCAAGTTTAATAATCCTCTCCTATTAATCACAGACAAATAATCCAACAAATAGTATATCATATAACTATTTATATAATAGTAATATAAATTACCCATTTACTATTCCTTAATTATTCACTCATTCAACATTATCATAACTAGATTTCTAAATAAATAAGTGTAACAGAGTGAGACCTGAAGAGATAAAGACATTTGTAAACATATAGGCCACAGGTAACCTTATACTAAATTATAATACAAAAGTGAGATCAATGTACATATATGTTTATCATGTCAAAAGACACATACATATTTTTATAGCTCTAAAATAGTTTTTAAAGTGCAAGTGCCTATATTACAAATTCCTGTAATACTCTTAACACATCAAATGCCAATTCTTTTTAAGAAGTTAGCTTATTAAACTACTTCATAAAAATATGCACATTATTGAGGTTGAAGAGAATGTCTCTCTATTTCTGTGGAGTAAAAAATGCAGTCTATATTGTATTCAAAGTTTAAAAATGTTCAATTTAAATCCCATTCTCCTTTTACAGATTCAAAATTATCAACAAATCTACTTTACTCTCCTTTCTATCAAAATGAATGTACCGATTCAGAAATAAAGCACTCATGTTTAAACTTTGACTCATGAAATGAGTTATTTCAAGTAGTCTTATTGAATCTAATAACAATTAGCAAGTAAAAAGCTTCAAAGTTCAATTGACCAAGCTTCAAATTTCAGCTTTCATAATATTTTGAAATACTTTGTATGATTTTTGATGTAAATTATACGAGATCATGTGCATTCACATTTTTGTCATATACAGATATATGCAATAGATATGTTTCTTAAAAGCAGTTTGTTATTTAAATCCGTTTGTCTTATTTTCCCACTAGTATTCTAACTTTTTCTATATTAATCATCAGTTCTGTATTAAATATTATAGTATGGGTACATATTTCTTAATTTATTGATTCTGCTCTTTTATTAATCTTACATATTATATATTGTATTCCTTATCTATATGCATATTCATAAGATGTTTACTCTTATTAATTATAATATTTCAAATAACCGTGATTATATATAAAATAATTCCTGCTTATTTAATTTGAATATGTGTGTTTAGCTTTTGTGAACTGCTGTTCTGATGTAAGCTTTACATGATGATATCAGAACCTGGCAAGAGCATATGAAAATGACAACTCACAGCATACAGCATTTTATAATTTTCTTTATAAGTTTCTCATTTTTCTTAGTTCTTGTAATCTGTTCTAATCAGTAACACACATCTCACTTTACTTCCTACAATTATTATGTACAGTTAATATGTATATTTACAGTTAATAACACTGCAGCATAAGCTGTTAACCTGTAAAATATTAAATTATATGTTACAGCATTACTACATTATATATATGTTATAACATTACTGTAGCTTTTGTCTTACTAATTATTCACTTCTAAGAAAAAAAAGATATATTATTTTAGTCAATTTTTCATATATATATACATATATATATATATATATATATATATATATATATATATATATATATATATAAATTTAAGAAAAGAAAAAAATAGAAAGTTATTTTTCTTCTTTCACTGACATCAGTGATGAACTTTGATTTAGATTTTCTTCAGCATAGCTCAAGGTGGGAAAATTGTAGCATACTGAAGAGAAGGAACATTCCTTTGCTCTCAATCTTTTCCTCAGTTGTTTCATAAATTACCTGTGAAAGGAATGTTTTACAAAAGATCAATGAAAACAAAACCACCAGCACTTTAATACTTCCAATTAGCATATTACTTAGAGTTGAAACTCAGTTAACTCAGAAATGCACATGCTAAATAATGTTGAATAAATCAACTAAAATTCTTAACATATATTTTTACATATATAGCTTTAAAGTTAACAATTCTATTGATTATAATATAGTGACATTTTCTTACAGAGTTATTTGTTTGACACTTAGAAATATGCTTATAGGGTTAGTTAAATTAAATGTATTAAGTCTTTCACTGCAAATGTAGTAAAACAGTAAAACTAACCCTTTATATTCCTCATCTTGAAAAAATGCCTTAGCTTAAATATAAATGCATGCATACTTACATATATTTTGAGGCTTAAAGTCCAATACAAACCTTTTACTTAAAAGGCAAATAAATTGTTTCAGAAAATAATGGTCCAGCAATCAGTGAACAAGAGGCATATGTTTTTAGGTTTTTAGTTTTAGAAGCAGTTTTCTAAGAATTCAGCTCATACAGACCCTTCAGAGGTATACTGTTCTGCTCCATTTCTTCAGTATTAAGGATTTTATTGCTGTTAACAAAAGTTGATACCTCATCCAGCATGTTAAATATTTTTTTTCAGAAAATAATAATTTTGGGCAGGATTCACAAAGCCTCCGTGTAAGAGTTACAAGTCTTACACGGAGGCTGCAGTTAAATGGAGTGACGTCAGCATGCCATGCATATTCATGAGGGCATGCTGACACACCCAAGGCTAACACGGTCCATGTAAGAAAGTATGGGGCGTGTCCGCAGGGTGAGTCCTGCAAAGGGACACGCCCCCAGAAGAGAAACAGTCCCGAAAGTAAACCCCCATGACAGAGTCCGCGTAAATGTCAACAAACACAACACAACACATGCCCCCACAGGCTATAAACATAAAATGTAAACATTTTTATAAGTTTTAAAGATGTTTGCCCGTGAGTGCGCTCGTTTACATGGGCGTGCCCGGCGCTCAGCCACAGTTAGCAGTCAGTGGAAAATTATATAAGAACTAAATATGCAAAGTAAGTCAAGAAGCAATAGTGTAGCGGTAGAGATGTCGGCTGAAGAGGAGGCAGTCATGGTTCAAGCCCCAGCAACATCAATTTTTATTTTTAGTGAAATAAACACAAAACAATTCCCTGACATATATGTACATATATAAAATCATATTTTATGTAAAATGTAATGAAATGGGCCATGTATTTTGAAGAAATGTGTGATAATAAAAAAAAAAAAAAATGTCAGAAGTGCCTATAGCTGAGCTACACTCTAACAAGCTGAGTATATCTGCCTGTAGGTGAGCAGTGGTTTAACAGGTGTAAAATGAGGGCCCGGGGTTGAGTAGCATTTTAACACACTGAAACTGTGTGCCCGTAGCTGAGCTGAGCATAATATGCATGCTGACAGCCAAATGATGCGTAAACCAGCGTAACCCATTTGCGCGGAGCTACGCACCATGTAAACAAGCTAACCGGTGGGCAACGTTGAGCAAGCTGTATCAAAACTGCCTTTAGACAGACACACCTCCTAGCCTGTGCAGACAGTCATAAAATAAAAAAAGCAATGGCCAGGCTCGAACTCAGGATACCATTCACCATAGTCAAAGTATTGAAGCACTAGGCCATGACAGTTGCTCTTAGAAATGCAGTAATAGCATATATATAGGAATGAATGTAAAGAGAAGCATGACAAAGCAGGTTTTGTGAAGCTGATACATTTCCAAAATGGCCAATAACAGATAAATGCGGGAAAAATGGCATATATAAGCTCCATAGGCGGGAATGCACAGCATAACTGATTGTGGAATCGATTTGCAGTCAGGATGGCAGGTGTAGGAGAGGGTAGTTGCTTCTGAGCACAGAGGTGGGGCATTGAGGAGTCCAAATTTATGGTTTGGCTCCTCGTCCATGATCATGAGGCCCAACTCATGCAGGACCAGATCCTGTGGGGACCATGCAAGGCTGAGGCGTGGGACCGGTTGGCACATGATCTCACCAGTGCCACAGGAATACCAAGGACTGGTGAACAGGTCCATCACCACCATGTGGACCTGAGGAGACGGAAGCAGGACCAACTGAACTGTTGGATCCAGGAGGCCCGGCAAATGCCCAACGCCCCACTACTGAGTAAGTTTACATGTAATTATTTATTTAAGAAATTAACCTAGCTGATATTATGGAGATGTGTATTCCAATATTTCTACATTTATATTACAGCTGCAGGTGTCCGTTCCATGAATCTTCGAGCCTATGCCGATAGGCTTGTGTGGTTGCGCCACCAGGCAGGTTAGTAATTCCCTCCCTGTAACTGTTAAAAAATATAAGTATGACAGCTTGCAAAAGAGTGCAGTGTAGTCACTTATTAATAAAAAGTGCAAGTAACAGTGTAAGAGATATTCTGCTAGTACTGTGTGATTACATAAGTGTGAGGCAGCCTGTAATCCAAAAATAAAATGAAACAAGTCTGAAATAAAGATGTTCCACCTGTAATGTAATAGTACATAACCTGCATAAGGTTGTAAATTACAGCTACACAAGCTGAGTAAAACACGTGTGAAATATATCCCCGTTTAAAATCTAAAACATGACACAAGTGAGACTGTTGGAAAGGATTGTTGTAACCAAGTAAAACATGTCAATAAAACCTAGAATTAAGTACCAACCTGAATTGTAAAAATAAAACAAGTGAGAGTGTGAGAAAGAGGTATGAATCCACCAATAAAGATGTAATAACTCCTGAATAAAGTATACTGCAGTCAGTACAAAATGAAATGAATGTGACACGCACAACCAAACAGTGAAATGTGTGGAATAAAGTACTGTAGCTGTAATGTGTGTCCCACAATTTGGATATGTTGCTGTATGTTTGCAATATGCAGATAGTATGGTTGTATGAAATACCAAACATCCACGGTTGCCTAGAGCCATATAAAGCAAATGTAGCAGGATGCTGTAGCTGAACAGAGCCAGATATGAATGTGTATGAATAAAACTGCAATGTATATTAATGTAGCAGTAACATTCCCATCACCAACATGCGTAAGTTTGCACATAGGAAACTGTAGTCAGACCTGTAGTGTGTATATATCTGCAGCTAGTAGAAATGTACAGCATATGTATAGGTATATGAAGTTGTTAATGAAATATTTCTTCACCCCACCCTATAACCACAAATAATCCATTCCACATGAAATGGGTATGTGTATTCACAATTAATTCCCATGGACATTTGTCCTGTTGGTTCATACATATTTGCATGGACATTGATGCATGTTCCCTGTTCATACAGCCAAACCTGATGGCCTGTTGCCATCAATCAACCCTGCATGTTGTTGGATTGTGTATTGTTGTTCAAATTATGCGTGTGTTATGCTTGTTGTTCAATGGCTTGAATTTATAGGTGTTTGGTGAATGGGAACACTAATGCATGCTGTTACAACTAATTGTGAATGGTATTGTACGTTACTAACCCAAACTGTCATAAAATAATGCAAAACATAGGACGACAGGGAAGGCGGGTTCCAGCGGACCCACCTCAGCTGGCGAGTGCACCTGGCAGTAGTGCCCAGGCTGGACCCTCCTCTGGTGGCCCTGTGCCACCTGTGGGTGGAAGCGCTGCAGGGGATGGGGCTCATCCCCCCTCTGCAAGTGTGGCCGGAGGAGAACATCCACTCACCCTCCGTAGTGTCCGAACTGTGGTGCGTAGGGAGATCAGGCATGCTGTGCTTGGGCCCCTACGCCAGCTTGAGGCATGGGTGGCACAACTCATGGGCGTGCCTGCTGCCCATCCTACACAGCCCCCAGCACAACCCCATCCTGGGCAGTGAAGGCACAGTGGCAACTGCCCATGGGTGGGGATCTCAGTTCCACTGTTGCCATCTGTGGGCTCATGGGCGCGAGATATCCAAACATCCATCCCCGTCAATTGTGTATCCCACCCACATGTGTCATACACCACCCCTGTATGCATCTTGTTTGTCTTGTCTGTTAACCTTCCCTACCTACCTCCCCAGCTATACTGACATCCTGTACCTGACATACCACTCTCACCCGAAAAAAAAAGGACACTCTGTACCCACAAAAAAATTACGCCCCATACATAGCTGCCCATTTTGCACACATGTCTGCTGGACATGTAAACTGGCAGTTACAATTGGCTGTACAACAAATATTGTTGTCCTCATCCCTCTCTCATGGGTGGAAGGTTTTAAATTTCACACCAAATTACAAACATATGCACAGCTGTTGCTGATAAAGAAATGGGCAGCTATGGGCCTTTCCTACATCCCTCCTGCAAAACCCGAGCTTGTTTTCCTACTGTCCTACCCTCGTTGTGCCCCCTTTTTCACCACTTTCCTATCTCCCCATTTTCTTTTCTTTAAAAGAAATTAGCACGGGCATGCGCGAGAGTAAGCACTTTTAAGCAGTAGTAAGCGAGAGTGCGCTTCTGTGTGCTTAGCTAAGCATGTGTGCACAAAGCTAAGCAACAGTGCGCATGCGTGAGCTCCGCGCAAACCAGTGCTAACCCACTTACAACTGCATAAAAGTGTCTTAGTCACTCTGAATGACAAGGCCTGCAGTTTGCTCAGCAGCAAAATAAAATATCTCTGTCAGTCTCAAACACAGGACCTTGGATACACTAGTCTGCATGACTTACCACTAAGCCATAACTGCTATACAAGAACATTGTGCTGAAAGAAATATATCATGAAATAGTAGGAATTAATGTAAAGGGAATATAGCAAGTCTAGTACACAAAGCATGTCATGTATATTTACTGTCAAATCTACTGGATTTGTAAAATAGTACTGTGTGATGAGAAACAGCCATGCTAGTTGGTAGCTAGTAGGTAATAATGTCACAGTAGCACCTGGCAAGCCACACACATACTCAGAGCAGGATAAACACTGCCATAGTTGAATAGTTAAGAGCCCAGACATAGCAACTGTGACTGAGTTACAGGGATGTCCGTGATGTGAAAACAAATGTCAACTGTGCCCCACTGACTCCCTGTGAAATGTACTAACAGTAGGCAGAAAGGTGTTACAACACATGCAGTGGTAACTATGAATTACTGAAAGTATGCACCACTTGCACATCACAAATGGTGTAGTAATACATGTGCTCAAAATAACCCACAGTCACAACTGCAGAATATCAGAATATTTCATGGGAGTATCCCAGTGATATGTACCATTCCATGAGGCTGATAAAAGTTTCACCTGAGAGTATCTGAGGCCTGCTCAGCAGCATGATCAAATAACCTTGTAAGTGGCAAGGCCCACACCATGGCCAGACCACACTGCATGCAGTACCACCCTACCACAACAAGCACATAGGGAATTGCTGCCCAAACAGATAAAGCAAGCATTACAAGCTGTGAATGTAAATGGAAAATAGGAAAGCCATAGCAACACATTACAGGAAAGACACCTAGCAGGCATACAAGGAGTGAATGTAAAGGGCAAATATTGAAGCCATAGCAACAGATTGCAAGAGCCACTGCTATATACCAGTTACACCACAATTCTCACAGGAAAGCACACACACCCATATACACAGTATTACTAGTCATAGGTGTCAGTTTACATACACATGGGGAAGAGGAAACTGGAGGAAGGAATACTCAGGTTACAGTACAACGTGCATTGCAGTGTCTATAACACAGCCTGAAATATGAGAGACATACCAACCCTTAAACTCACAGAACAGTGTCCACAGCAAACCAGCATGGTCCCCACCCTGATAATCTGAAAGGGCTACACCTACCTAACAAACCTTTTCATAGTACTGTCCTGAAATCACAGTGAGAACTGCAATCACTACACAACAGGCTGCATGCAATTAATAAATGCTGGCTAACAATTGGTGCAGAGGCCATCACATGGACATGTGCAGATACCTACAAAAGCACCCTGTACTCCCAGTCCACACACGCAATACTTTCTTTGCACCATCTGGAGGTAGAGACAGAGAGAGAGAGAAAGAGAAAGAGAAAGAGAAAGAGAAAGAGAAAGAGAAAGAAAGAAAAATAAAAAGTAACAACAAAACAAACACGTTGACAGCAGGCCAAGTATCTGAAAGCCTACGCAAACAGCTGCAACAAACACAGGTAATGTAAAGTACTAATATAATAGTCTACATACTGTGAACCCTCCATATGTGTTATTGGTCTGTATCTATGTATATGAAGATGTGCATAGGGCCGGGGACATACTGCAACTTTCACTGAAGGCTGTACATACATATGTATGTGAAGGTAGCTATGTGCACATAGCAATGTAGGTTGTAGTGCAATGTACAATGTAGGTTGTAGAGTAATGGATGTTCATCAATGCGTTACTGTGTGTATACATATGTGGGACTAAAAGGATTATATATATATCTATCACATATGTATATCGAGATATGTATATATATATATATACATATATATATATATATATATATATATATATATATATATATATATATATATATATATATATATATATATATATATATATATATATATATATATATAATATGCATATATGTATACATAGATAGAGAGGGATGTAGAAATACATAGACATATATAGTTTCACAGTGTCATAGTTTAGTACTAGGCTATCTGCTCTGGGGCATTTATAAGTCTAGCCATAGTGATGTGGCTTTCGCCACCCCATGTAATGGTACAAAAGTGTACAGAATAGATTTAGAATACTGTGCCTCGGTCTAGTAGTGACTCAGTGAAGACCCCCTTACATAATAGAATTAGTTTACTGTGCCTCTGTCTAGTAGTGACACAGAGATGACCCCTGGGGTAAACCTATGATCTCCCATCCACTCGTCAAGATTTCACATGAAGAGAGTCAGTGAGGGGCTCTGCCTAACATGAACTGGGATTCTGTTCCAGAGTATGGGAAGCCTCTGAGTTATGAATCTGTCCCTCCAGCATGTCCTATTCATATTTGTGCTGAGGTTTAAATCTTTAGCTCTTGTGGTTCTGATGGATTTGGATTTTATGAGGTGGAACATGTCCATTAATTCCTGATTGGACATGGCCTTGTACATCAGGCACAGATCACCTCTAAGTAGGCGGTATGCTACTGAATAGAGCTGGAGTTTCTTTAGTCTGGCAGCATATGACATATGTTGGAGACCCTTGATCCTCTTGGTAAGGTACTTTTGGGGTCTGCCTAGCTGTTGCAAGTGCTGGGTGAGGTACATACCAAATGGGGCATAATACTCATTCATGGGCCTGATAAGGGAGGAGTATAGGGGTACAATGACCTCCTTTGATCTGGATGTGAATCCCTTCATGATAAGGTGGGCAAGGTAGAAAGTCTTTCTAACCACTTTGGCAACGTGGGTGTCAAATGAGAGGTCACTATCGACTTGTGTCCCCAGGTCTCTGATTACTTTTTCCATACTCAGTGGGTTACTGTCTATGTGATAATATGTGGGTACTTTGTTTTTCCCAAAGGGGATGACTATACATCATTTGGCATTCAGTTTAAGGCCATGACTCCAGCACCAGTTGTGTAATTCAGGGAGGCTTTTCTGTAGGATGTATGTGTCAGCTGGTGTATCGACTATGGCACCTAGTATGCAGTCATCTGCGAACTTTGTCAGTCACTACCCACCCACGTTTGCTTCCACATTTGAGAAATAAATGCGAACATGAGGGGTCCCAGAACAGAGCCCTGTGGGACACTACTTGTGACTGGCTGTGAGTCTGACATGGCTCCAGCGATTTTGACTTTATGGGTTCTATCCTTTAGCCGGTTTGCAACACATCTTGTGACATATGGATTTACATTTCAGCTGTTGAGCTTGTCTGTGATACCAGAGTGGGGTATTGTGTCAAAAGCTTTAGCCAAGTCCAGGTAGGCTGTATGGACTGCTTTGCCCTCGTCAATGGCTCTAGTGACTGTTTTGAAAAAGTCAACCAGGTTCAAAAGGCAGGATCTGCCCTTTACAAAGCTGAACTGGGTGGGATCAAGTATCTGTAAGTCCCCAATGTCTCTGTTTATGAGTTCCATAATGAGTCTTTCCATAGCTTTGCAAACCAGGCTGGTTAAGCTTATGGGGCGGTAGTTACCAAGGTCCGTAGAGGTGCCTCCTTTGTGGAGTGGGACTACAGTTGCTGTATGCCAGTGTTCAGGTACATATCCTGTAGTAAGGCTATGGTTAAATAGCATTCTATGTGCGGGTTTAGCTCCTCTCGGAGTTCACGTAGTACGCAACCCATGATACCGTCAGGTCCCATTGCTGCTGTGTTTTTAGCTTTGCTGAGGGCGGTTCTCACCTGGACATCTGAGATGACAGGGAGGTCACATTCAGCTGGGATAAGTATTTCTTCTTTTGGGGGTGAGGGAGGTGAGAAATTTGCACTGAACCTGTCTGCCAGAATGTTGGCAATATCTGTGTGTTCAGTGTATTTTTTTGTCATTGTGAACTAACTCTGAATATATCTGAGCATTTCCGCCCAGGTTTCTAACATAGCAGAAGAAGGCCTTGTGGATATCTTTAGTGTCCATAGCGATTTTTCTCTCAAAGTTGGCCTTGGATGTTTTTATGAGAGAACGTAGCTTTCTACTAGTGCTGACCAAAGATGCCTTCTCTTTATGGGATTTTGCTCTGTCGTGCAGTAGCTTCCTTCTTTTGTTATACAATTTGTTCATGGCTGGGGTCCACCAGACAGGACGCCTGCCCTTGGTGGGGAGGGTCTTGGTTTTATTTGGGATTGCATGATCCATGCATTCTTGGAGATGTCCATAGAAAGCATTTGTGAAGGATTCTGCATTGTGGGATGTGGTATCCGCTGGCCCAGTGGGCTTAAAGGATACCATCTCAGTTTTAAGAAGTGTAAAGTTGGCTTTTGAGAAGTTTTTCACTGTAGTCTTGTGTTGGGAGTGGAGGTGGGATATGTATATCCAGGGTGATTAGTTTGTGGTCAGATGTCACTAGTGAGGGGTATACGTCCAGTGTGTAGCACATTGCCCCCATGTTTGTGATGATCAGGTCTAGTATATTATCTCCCCTTGTGGGAGAGGTGACAAGCTGTTCCATTGCATTTGAATTTATGAATTCCAGGAACTTTGGGCTAGGGTGTTTGGGCTAGAATAATGCACCCAGTCTATGTTAGGGTAGTTGAAGTCTCCCAATATGATGGTGTTTGCTGAGACATTCATATCCTCCAATGTCTTCAGGAAGGCTGAATGGGGTTCCTGAGATTGGGAGGGTGGTCTGTAACATGCTACCAGTTGTATAGCAGTTTTGCCTATGGTTAGTTGCATCTGGATGGTCTCTGATGCTTCTGTGTTGCCACAAACCTGGAGGTGTGGGTGTCCTTGATGAATATGGACACTCCCCCTCCCTTTTTGTTTTGGCCCGAGTTTTGGGGCCAAAAAGCATGATACGAGGTATAGCCTGGTAGTGCTGGGGTGCTCTCAGGAGCCTTGAACCAGGTTTCAGTTACTGCACAAACATGGAGATTGATAGAATATGTATGTACAGATATATGTAATACACACATACATATATAGATATATGTAGATACATATACATATACAGACAGATCTGACTGTCTACAGATATGTCTGTATATCACTATCTCTCTCTTTCCCACCCTCTCTCCCTCTCTCTCTATCACTCTCACTCTCTCCCCCTCTCTCCCCATATATATATATATATATATATATATATATATATATATATATATATATATATATATATATATATATATATATATATATATATATATATATATATATATATATATATATATATATATATATATATATATATATATATATATATGTATATATATATATATATATATATATATATATATCCTGAGTGAGGCACATGTGCGCAGATGTATTGCAACAGGTGCCTGGTGACAAAGGCATGGAGTGAACACCAGTGTGGATACTGGAGTGCCATAACCCATTCCAAAACACTGACACCAGTAACTACCACATATGTGCATGCCTGCCCACCACTGCATGTGTCAGGGGGGAACAGGGGCAACAAGTGTACAATAGGCTCCCCATTGATATACACAGTGGCACACTAGTCCTGTTATACCTGTACATGGAATGTGTCAGCAGACATGGTGCGTCAGCTATGGACATGTAGTTCACTGTACCCCTCTACACCCCACAATGTCCTACACGATATGTACCTCCCATGACAGCTACAGATATGGAGAAGGGCACAGACATACGTAAGTAACTGTGTCAATGCACTCAAACACATTACCTATGCAGAGTGACTGACAAGACCACAGAGCGCACCCAGACTACCTACATAGAGGTTACCACTGCCGGATATACATAGTTAGGTCACACCCATGACAGTTGTCCAACAACCATGGTAACACCTCCAACATCCACAACCCAAATTACCTATGTCTGTTGTCCTTGTCACCGCAGTAAAGAGCACATGGTGGAGGTACAGGTCCCTACCCACAGATAAGACATACCCTGGAGTAAACCACACAGCATTAAGAAGCAAGGCTCCCCATGAGTAGATATCAGACATACCCCTGCTGAATGTTATGCAGATAGGTAATATGCCATATGAGTCACCCTGTGTAACTGTTTGTCAGGAGCAGGTACGATCACATCACATGTGTCACAAGGGGCAGGGTAGCATAACAGTATGCTGCTGTAGGCCCAGGGCCAATAGCATACTACCTACCTAAGACACAATGCACACCCACGAACCCATTGCAAACCAAATATGTGAGGTGGAATGAGTGTGCCAGTGACTGGGTGCATGTAATGTACTGGTGTGATTGCTCATCATGACTGTCTGTCTGTCATGGTAGTGTGTGTCCTTGGTGTGAGGCCAGAGACAGATGTGTGAGGTATTGTGATCAAAACATACTACATTGCCATATGTTGTGCTGTGTTACCCTGTATATGACTGTGGTGTAGGTAGGGTTATGGCAAGTAAGAGTAGTGTGCATTACCAGTGAAATATGTAACGTGCATTGCATGCAGTGCATGGGTTGATAATGTTCCCCATACAGTACCTTGATACAAACCCCCAGTGTGAGGTTGTGCATTGGACCTGAACCAGTGTGCTGACTGCTGGAGTATACTAGTCTGTCGTATGGAGTGTGCCAGGTACTGTTGCACAGTTGTTGGCTGAGCACTGATATCTGGTTATTTACATGTGTATCCCCCAATAGACAGACAGATGCTATATATGGGGGTTAAGTTATATCACTACAGTCGAGTATTATGTGTATTATGTGTGCCATATTTTGCTGACATATATTGCTGACGTATTTTTCTTCTCCTTTTCAGGGCTATGGTTCACCAGCGAAACCCTGTGTACTCCGCTGCAGAGGAGGAAGAGATACACCAGAGCCTGGTGCGGGATTTCGCAATACTCTTTTCCCGTACCAGCCAGAACCAGCAGGAGAGGGCTGCACTGTGGCAAGACCTGGTCCATCGGGTAAATGACATAGGCACACATAACCGGACATATGAGCAGGTACGCCATCACTGCAGTGATTTAATTAGAAATGTCCATCAGCATGCATCGGATATCCACAGGCAACAGCTTGCCACAGGTGGTGGGGTGGCTAGACATCCCCTCCTCACCAGACTGGAGGGACTACTCCTAAGTGTTGTGGCTCCAGCCCAACAGCAACAAAAGCAGCAGCATATATGCGTAATGATGGAGGCTGGAGCCACCCAGCAACAGGACACGGAGCGTGCAGGTAACATGCCATGTGTATAGTTGACTGTTCTGTACACTGTTAGTTTATGCATGTGTGAGGTGTGTCCTCGGTTTTTAGCTGTTATCTTGGTAATTATTGTGCAAGAGTGATATTCTCAATATCAGCAGTAGACCTGTGGAAGCCAACTGTTGCACTACTGAACTGTATCATATTCACAGTATCAATGGCACAGTTGTGCCCACTGACAATAAATGTCTCATTTCTGCAGGTCCCTCTGGTGTAACAGCAAGGCAGCCTATCCATGCTGGTGAGTGTGTAATAACAATACCTTCAATACTAATAGTAATAATAGGCTGAAGCAGTAGTGCTACGTGTTTGATTGCAGATGTGTTTGTGTCTGTGTGTTGATATCTCATATACTGAGGAGTGTTCATGTGTGCATGTGTGCATGTATGCATGTGTGCATGTGTGCATGTGTGTATGTGCCCTGTGCGCATGTGTGCATGTGTGCATGTGTGCACGTGTGCATGTCCCTGTGTGTGCATGTGTGTATCAGTGGTGACATTGTGTACACATTGCAAACTGTGTTTCCTGTCTTACTCCCACAGGTTCTGGTGCTGCTCTGGTGTTGTGCAGCAGGGAACCTGAATCAGCTGCCGTGGATAGTGATAATGATGATACCTGTGTAATGGCACAGGGCGGTGTGCCAGGGTCCGTCGTTGGTCAGCCAATTGACATTACACAGCTGTCGACCCCATCAAAGCGCACAGTCATCCTGCCAATACATCCTTTGTCACCAATGTCCCTAGGTGATGGACAGGATACAGTGGGCATTGACCAGGGTAATGTGGTATCGGTGGCACATGCATCCCCACACAGCAGCCATGGCCAGGGTCCTGACATGGTACCACACAGGCAGATGTCCAGGGGTTCTCATGGGAGCATCCATGGGCGTACCACCCCTGTCAGACGTGCCCACAGAGGTCTTTCAACCTCAGCTATGTTTCGGGCTGTAATGCAGGCATAGTCACGTATGGAATGGTACACCAGACAGGGTCTGAGGGAGCTGAGAGCATGTCGCACAGCTATGAATGACAGTATGCGTGATGTTGCAGCTGCCATCCGTAACTTCACCGAGGTCATTGACAGACGTTGGGGGGACACATTAGATCTGTTCCACAACTACATGTCCATGAGCCAGGGCAATGATGGACGGTTGAGGCGTTGATGTGGCCGTATGCCAGCAACAGCAGCAGCTGGCAACCGTCGTAGATGACAACAGGCCCGCGGCCGCTCCCATAGTGCCAGCAGCAGCCCCAGCTGTCATCAGACCACCCCAGGAGACCACGTGCACGTGGCTCTGGACAGTCCCAACAGGGACCTGTCTCCAGTCACCAACCACCTGCTTCTGATGACAGTACCCAATCTGGCTTAATACCTGATATGGTCTGTAGCACCCCTGCCAGGCACAGGTACCGTGTTCATGGCCAGAGACAGTGATCTGTATGACCTGGCTGGTACAGTCTGTGGCTGTCCACAAACACCTGTATATGGCAGTCATGAGGTGGAACTGTGTGCATGCATACACACATGCAAATTGATAACACCTAGGGCTACCATATACACACACACACACACTGCATCAACATTGCCCCATCTTGTACTGCTGTCCCTCACCAACACACACACACAGACATGTCAGTTGGTTGTATCAGTGGCAGACTCAGGCATACCAAGTACACACCCTGTGCATATGATGAAACTGTGCCACCTCCTGTGATCTGTAACATCGGTGCAGGAACAGGTTAACATGGTGCTGATGCACAGGGTGACTACATAGAAGTGTAGTAATAATATCATGTTGTCAACAGTACAGTGTAATTATATCATTGTGGGTATATCCCAGCATGCCTGATGCAGTTACAGTATGAATGTCATTGTATTGTTTTGTTCACCCATAGTAATTACTATAGTGTAATGTTTGCACATCTTTGCATACTAGTGGTGAGGCTGTCAACAGGTGGCCACCTACATAGGTAGCACAGTGGATAAGAAAATGTAAGTATTGATACTCAATGATGGACATGTCAACTGCAAGTTGCATGCTGTCCACACTCGACTCTGCAATGAGGATGTTTGAGGATGTTGATATCTGTGCAGTAATACACAACAGGTTCAAGACTCACAAGAGCACCCTAGCACTACAAGGCCACACCTCATGCCATGCATGACAGCCCCAAAACACAGAACTAACTATGACAGGAGGGAGCGTCTCCATACATGTCAAGAATAGTGTGGTGCCAGGACAGGTAGCATACATCCTACTAAGTTTGGAACTGCTGAGTGAGGGCTCAGTGTCTGTTATTTGAAATGTGTATTAGTTCAGGTATGAGCACTTGGGTTTCAGGCCAGTTATTCTACATTACGAAGGTACATGGTCTGTACACTTGTGGGGGGGGGGCTGGACACAGCCTGTCTGACCTGTGAATGTCTGGGTACAGGCTTATAGTGCCTGCATATACGCACTGTTACCTACTGGAAGTCGTACACCTTGTTTATTGTAGCATAGTCTAGATCCAGGCCTACTGACTGTAGCTTTGTTTGTATGCATGTTTGCTTGTTATGTCCCTGAAACACTGATTCCACCTGCAATGCAGATTTACATTGCCTCTGTGGATCCCTAGTGACATCTGTATTGCTTACTGTACTGATGTCCATGTCTCACTAGACAGAACATCACTGTCTGTCCTGTTTGCATGTAAGTTGCCTGTAACACATTGCATATGACTTACCTCGCATTTGCTCACAAAAGCATTTATATATGCCAGCACTAACAAATCAGGAGCACTACACCCTCACATACTCACCTTGAGTACCTTGTTCCCCATTGGCCCTATGTGTTGTTAATTATTATGGGATTCACAATACTATGGTAGCATGTGCAAAGGTCACTTGTCAGTCTCCTCTCTGGTCCAGTTGGTGAATCTGTGAGTCATGTGGCAAAGTTACAGCTGCCTCATGTATACAGACAACCCTCTCCCCTTCCCATAAACTTACAACACATGTGAGAGATGCAACCACATAGACAAACTGGGGGCTAAGCTCTCTTAAATCAGTACTGGCATACCCTGTCAGGTGGAGTGGGATACTACAGTGAATACAATACCAGTCTCACACAGACCTGACACGACAGCAATCCAAACACAGAAACACACAGGAACATTCTTTGAGTCTCAGAATAGCATCCTGCCGGAGCAGCAGACACCTGCGAAGCAGACACACAAGCAAATGTTATGCCAGAACAGAGCACGTGCAACACATAGCTCACAAAGCCTGAGTGCCAAACAGTCACAGCCCATACAGCTTAACAACACACCTGCTACAGTTGTAATAGGTACCTCTATCGTTAGGTACACTGAGGTCCTGTTCACCAGGCTGAACAAGGTGAAGGTCACGGTGAGTTGCCCATCGGGCACTATGATCCACCACATAACACAAGCATACAGGTCAATCCAAGGCATGTACAAATATGACTCAGTCATTGTCCGTGCCAGTGTGAATGACCTGTGACATACCTCCCTGGACTACATGATAGGGGACATAGAGGGGCTCTCTGAGCATGTGGCACAGGCTGTTATGTCCCTGACCTTGAGTAGCATCTTACCCTCACCAAGAATGCTGCCACAATATGTAGACAGGATGATCAATTTCTACAATTACCTTATGTTTCGATGACATTCAAAGGGGATCCAATGCCTGTCAGCGTGGGATTACATGTTAGACAAGCCACGTTGCTTTGCTAGGGACAGCTTGCACCTGTCACCCATGGGCCATTGTATATTGGCAGAGGCTCTTGCTACACACATAGTGCCTTTTTATGCAAGGCGCAAATTACATAGCCACCTACACAGTTATCACACGGGATAGGACATTAATAGTAATGCTACTCATCACCAGCAGTGTAAACCTCAAGATGCATGCAGTGGAAACTGTCCTTAGCATGGGGAACAGCAATATCCATGCAGTAACAGACTCCTGGTACAAGGCTCCCAGGTGCACCCCATCACTGCCGGGTCATACCTCATACCATGCCTGTTGTCCCCTAAACATGCACCAAACCAGAACAGGGGGGATGTATCCAAAGGCACCACAGATACACACACCTCCAGGTTGGTGGCACAGCACAAAGCATCAGAGCCTGTCCATGTGCAACTAACAGTGGGTTAGACTGCCTTCAGGTTCATAGCCTGGCACACACCACCCTCCCATACCCAGGAAACCCACTTGGCCTTCTTGACAACACTGGGAATATGACGGTCTCTACAAACACAATTATATGGGTGGACTGCAACTACCCAAACATAGAGTGTGAGCATTCCTCTAGCTTCAAGACCCTAGCTGAAAGGTTCCTAGCATTCATTCACTGCATTGCTATGGAACAACTTGTTACCACTCCCACAAGAGGTGAAAACATGCTGCACCTGTTCATCAACAACATGTGGACTATATGCTCCAGACCAGTCGTGTATCCCTCACTGGTAGGATGACACCATATACAACTCACACTGTATATTCACATACCACATGCAGCCCCTGCACAGAACACCACAGTCATACAGTTGTCTAATGCAAATTCCATGTATTCACATGAGGCAGGCTTCAGACATGGGAAATATTGAAGGTCACAGGTACATATATGTATGTGGCACACACATACATCATGTGTGCATTGACATTACTGATATAAACTATGGCATGCAATATTGGGAACAACACCCCACACACATGGACAAACTGTGTGACAAAAACACACATGGCGTTTGTAGGATACAAACCCCTACCTAACTGTGTTATGACACTTGTGAGAGACGCAGTAGCAGAGCACACTATTTACATTACTGGGAGGCTTGCTTTCTCCTGCTGTACTTATAGGGTGCTGACATCATCAGTGTTTAGACAGTGGAATATGCAGCATGTGTTGTGTTGTACTAGTTGCCAAAAGGGACATATCTCTTACACATAGAATTGCACACACACTATTCCCCCCCACATTCACACACACACTGAGCACTTGCAGGATTCAAACCCCTGCCTAATTATAGTTATGACACTTGTGAGAGACGCAGTAGCAGAGCGCACTATTTGCTTTACTGGGAGGCTTGTTTCCTCCTGCTATACTTATAGGGTGCTGACATCATCAGTGTTTAGACAGTGGAATATGCAGCATGTGTTGTGTTGTACTAGTTGCCAAAAGGGACATATCTCTTGCACATAGAATTGCACACACACTACTCCCCCCCCACACATTCACTGAGCACTTGCAGGATTCAAACCCCTACCTAACTATGTTATGACACTTGTGAGAGACGCAGTAGCTGAGCGCGCTATTCAAATTACTGGGTATTGTTTGTGCTCCTGACATATGTATAGTGTGCTGACATCATTATTTATGAAGAGGTATGTACATCTGTTACTATCCATCAGTAAGGGGGAAAGCATATATATGCATTAACTTTGCAGAGGCACAGTGGCCTACTGTACTGCAGAGGCAGACGCCAAATACACTGTGAATAGCCTTCTGTATTCCCTAGGGACAACAGCCTAGTATTGCACTCTACGGCCATATGTTTACCTGTCAGATGCAAGTATCTGTTGCTCATATACTGTTTGTGGGTCTTTATTGCCATAGCTATCCCTATCTCTATGAACAACTTGTGTACTGTGGCGGATGTTTGCATATGAGTGGGATCCAGTACTTTACTTATGTCTCTGTTGTAATTTCACTGTGTGCACTGGGCAGATTTCTGTATTGTGGGAGGTTCCTGTGTTAACACATACAAATGCCAGATATGTGTGTGCAACTGCTGAACTGTGACATGGCCTAAGTGTGTGAGCATGCGCAGTTCACAGTTTCTATGGCTTCTTGACTGACACATCTCATTTATCTAAGTGTGTGAGCATGCCCAGTGTGAACTTTCCATATGTTGGGATCTGTGCTCCACCACATTTGTGTTTGTGTGTGGACTTCATCTATATTTCACATGTACAGTTGAGTGTTGGCTGTCAGGTTGTGTTCTTACTGCCCAACTGCTTTGTGTCTGAACCTAACAGGCATTATGCTGTGCCTGCAGGGTTGCCATGGGATAGTTTGCATACAGTTGTCAACATCCTTTCATACTGACCAAACAGTCTATTGTCGTATAGTGTACTGGTTCAGTACTTTCACTGTGGTGGACAGTATCATTGGTTTCAGTCCTATCACTGCTTGTAATATTTATAGTGAGCACACCAGACTGGTTGAGGGCCAGTTGTGCAGATATGACCATGTTGCATTTTGTTCAGATATGGACAACATAGAACAAGATTGTCCAACATTGTTAATGTATTCCACAACTTGTGTGGGCAGTGACACACAATGGCCATGTGCCCTAGGCCATTTGTAATGCTAGTCAGAGAGTGTTTGTCCTTCAACACACATATTTACTGGTGTTTGCCATGACATATGTCAAGGTTAGTGTGCTGTGCCTCTGTCTACCCATGACATACAGGTGATATCCAGGGTACACCTACCATCTCCCATCTAGTCATCATGATTCCTCTGGATGACAGTCAATGAGGGACTCCCTGGATAACCTGTACTGGGAGTTTAGTCATGAGTGGAGTGAGCTTCTGGGTTATGGACCAATCGGTACAGCATGTCCTGTTTATGTCTGTGCTGGGGTTCAGGCCTGTCATCTGCATAGGTCACCAACATTCAGATTTTACATGGTGCCAGATGTCCATTGATTCCAGGTTGGTCATGGCTTTATACATCAGGCACAGATCACCTCCAGCCAGGCGGTATGGCACTGTGTGGAGCTGCAGTTTGTTTAATCAGGCAACACATGGCATCTGTTATTGCTCTGAGATCCTCCTGGTGGGGTATTTGTGGGGTCTTTCCAGTTGATGCAGGTGTCTTCCAAGGTACATCAAACAAGGGCCATTGTACGCAATTGTGAGGCTGCTGATGGATGACTGGAGAGGCACAATGACCTACCCTGACCTAGCTGTGCTTACCTTCATGATTAGGTGGGTATATGGTATGTTTCTGTAACCACTACAGACACATGGTTGTTACATGCAGGATATCTATCATCTTGTGTCCCCAGGTCTCTTATTGCTCCTGATGTACTTCATGGGTTAACACCTATGTGGTAATTTGTGGCCACATACTGTGCTTCCACAGGGGATGACTATACACTATTCTGCATTTAGCTTGTTGACATGGCTGTGGCACCACTTGTCTGTTTCTATGTGTGCCTTTTGTAGGATGCTTGTGTCAGCTGGAGGGTCCGATATGGTGGGCAGTTAGTAGTCATCTGCAAACCTGTTCAGACAGAGTTCTTCCATGTTGGCCTGTACCTATGTGACATATATAGCATACAAGAGAGGTCCCAGAACCGTGCCTTGTGGGATGCCAGTTGTACCTGGTTTGTAGTCTGACATGGCTGCAGCATGTCTAACCAGGTCATTTCTGTCCTTGAGCTGGTTTGCAACCCATCTACTTGGATAGGGGTTTATAGTTAGGCTGGTGAGCTTATCTGTGCTGAACAACTGGGGTATTGTATGGAAGGGTTTAGCAAGATCCAGATAGGCTGTGTGAACCACATTCCCCTCATCAATGGCCGTGGTGCATTTCACATGAGTCAGACATGTGTAAGGGGCAGGATCTGCCCTATGACAGCCATACTGGGTAGGGTCCAATGTCTGTAGGTACCCAATTTCATTATTCCTGGGATCCATGATCATCCTCTCCATTACTTTGCCAACCAAGATAGTCAGGGTTGAGGGGTGATAGTTTGCAGTATCCATTCAGGCACCACCTTTGTGGTGAGGGACCCCTGTTGCTGTACACTGCTCTTTGGGTACATATCCCATGGTAAGACTGTGAGTGCGCAGTAATGCTATTTGGTGTTCCATTCTTCTTACAGTACACGTTGGACACAACCCAGGACACCATCTGGTACCATTGATGCTGTGTGGTTTGCTTTGTAGATGTTGGCTATTACCTAAGCATCTGCAATGTCAGGGGGCCAGCACTCTGCTGGGATAGATATTTGGCAGTTTGGTGCTGGTGGGGAGTTTGCTAGGAATCTGTTAGGTTGGATGTTGGCAATGTGTGTGGGTTTGGTGTATTGTTTGTGATATTTGAGTACTGCAGAGCATATCTGTGGATTATCACCATGGTTCCTACCATCAGTTATGATAGCTGTGTGATTATCCTTTGTGTCCTGCACAATTTGTATCGTCATAGGTTCATAGGTTCATACTAGGTTATCTGCCCTGGCCATGTTTGAGCATAGGCAGACTGTGTGTGTCTTTCGACACCCCTTGCAATATGCATATTATGCCCATTTAGGGTTTACTTTACTAGATGTGACAGAGGGATGGCCCCCAGTGTACACCAACTATCTCCCATGCACTTGACCGGATTTCTCTTGTTGAGTATGAGTGTGGAGCTCAGCCTATCATGGACTGGGATTCTGTTCCATAGTGTAAGGAGCCTCTGGGTTATGCATCTGTTCCTCCAGCACATCCTATTTATCTATGTGTGGGGGTTCAGATATCTCACTGTGGTGTCTCTGCTGGATTTGGAGTTTCTGCAGTGGAGCATGTCCATTAATTCTGGATTGGACATGGCCTTGTACATCAGGCATACATCACCTCTGACTGGGCAGTATGCATTTGAATTGGGCTGTGGTTTCTTCAGCCAGGCAGCAGATGACAAATGTTTGGACCCTTTATCCTCTTGGTGAGGTACATTTGGGGTCTTTCTAACTGCTGCAGGTGTCAGGTGAGGTACATCCAAACTGGGGCATTGTTCTCAAGTATGGGCCTGATAAGGGAAG
This sequence comes from Protopterus annectens, assembly GCF_019279795.1. Taxonomy (NCBI): domain Eukaryota; kingdom Metazoa; phylum Chordata; order Ceratodontiformes; family Protopteridae; genus Protopterus; species Protopterus annectens. Next base: position 1,032,993,583 of record NC_056730.1, read on the forward strand.
TGTGTGGGGGCACAGTGACCTCTCTTGATCTACATGTGCATCCTTTCATATTAAGGTGGGCAATATAGCCAGCCTTCCTGGCCACCTTGGCAATGTGAGTGTCACATGACGGCTTACCGTCCACTTGTGTCCCTAGGTCCCTGATTACTTCTTCCATACATAATGGATTGCCACCTATGTCATACTTTGTGTGTGCCTTGTTTGTTATTTGTTGAGACATTCATACTCTGCATTGTCTTCAGGAAGGCTGGCTGGGGTTCCTGGGTTTGTGAGGGTGGTCTGTAGCAGGCTGCAAACAGGGACGCAGTTTGAGCCACTGTTACTTGCCCATGGATAGTCCATGCTGCTTCTTGCTGTGGTACCAACCTGGGGGTGTGGTTATCCTTGACAATTACTGATAGCCACACTCCTATTGTAGTGTGTTCCATGTTTTGGAGCTGTAAAGCATGGTATAAGTCATAACCTGATAGTATTAGGGTGTTCTTCTGGGCCTTGACCCAGGTTTCTGTTACAGAACAGATATTACCATTCTCCATGCTGTGGTGGGTTTGGTCTGCATGCACCTTGCAGTTTAGACTTATGGCATTGGGTAGCATTACGTCCAGGTTGTTATCACTTGTGCTACCTATGGTGGTGGGTTTGTGTTTCCAGCCTTACCTATTCAAGGCACAGTGGGGGTGACAACAGCTTGCCAGTATCCACACAGCCAGGTGTGCTGGGTGCGTGCCATCCCTAGCAGGTGGAGCATCATGTCTTGCTCAGCATGTCATCCCAGGCTGTCAGCCATTTGTTCCCCTTTGCTAACAGCAATACTTCAGCCAATTATTGTACTTGATCTTGTTGTCTTCATAGTGTGGCATCATGATTGGTGAGGGAGAGATGTTAGGCAGGGTCTTCATGTTTGCATATACTAGATAGCGTTACATTGCTTAACACATGGCAATCAAGCCTCAGGTGGTGCTGCAGGGCTGCCTATGTTGGATGCACATACTACACTCCCTGTACATGTTAGAAAGCAAGTTGTGTCATGTTAGGCGTCCCTGTTACTATATGAGTGAGTCAGAGAGGGGTATCATTCCCAGAGTTCCTACTGAGCCAGTGTATGTGCTATGCGTTGCCTCTTTGCCAAGGCCAGGGCATACTGGGCACGCCTCCTTCTGCCTACTGGGGCAGGCTCAGGTTGTTCCTCCTCCGAGTCACGCTCTGCCTGTGATGGCCTTGGCAATGGTGGGGGGGGGCTGTTTGTCCCGGCCCTATGCTGGTCCTGCTGCAGCTGTTTTCGCAGAATCATATTATGTAGCATAGCACATACCATGACAATTTGGGTACATGTAGTTGGGGAGTACTGCAAGGCTCCAACAGATGTGCCCAGGCACCGGAACCGTGACTTGAGCAGCCCAAACACACGCTCTATTACATTTTGTGTTTGTGCGTGTGCCTCATTATGGCGTTCTTGTTCAGGTGTGTGTGCATTTCTGATGGGTGTCATCAGCCACGCCTCCAGTGCATATCCAGCATCCCCCACGAATTGACCATGTGGGATGTCCCCAATGGCAAATGTCTGGTACAGCTGCGTCAAATGCCAGATATGGGAATCATGGTAGCTTCCAGGACAGTCAGCACACAAATTCATTATTATGCCCTGGGCATCACACATGACCTGGCAGTTGATGGAGGGGAAGTCTTGCGGTTAATGTAGGCCCTACCTCGCTCTCCGGCTGGTGCTTTGATGCGTATGTGCGTGCAGTCTATTGCACCCACTACCTCAGGGTATTCCGCTATTTGCTGGAAGAGACGCATTTTGCTGGCCAATACCTCACAGGTATTGGGGAAATATACATGCTCACCAACATGTGCTGACATGTCATCCAGGAACTGGTGCAGTACCCTGGAAGCTGATGCCTGTGATATCCCCATCATATCACCAGTTGGTTTCTGGAAAGTACCTGTTGCAAGTATTCTTAGGCCAACACATACCTTGGTTTCCACTGGGATGGGTTCCCCTCTGTTGGTTCTGTGTGTGAGGCCTGCACAGCTCAACAATTTGCTGCAGGAGGTCTCTGTCCACTCTATAGCGGTCCACTATCTCCAGCTCATGTAACCCCTGGTAGGTGACCCTGGGCCTGTACACTCTTCTCCGTCTCCTCACTGTGGGTTGTCTGGCAGCATTTGCATTGTCACCACCCTCAGCAAGTCTCCAATGTCTCCTTATAACAGCTATGGCAGCCCCTAGCATGTTTGGTCTGAGTGCAGCTTTTTCAGTTTTCACTTCTAATAGCTTACTCCTGTCTTGCAGTGTCTCTTGAGAGAAACATACTGCAATGCTGTTTGCAGTGTTTTAAGTGCTGGGCTGGGCTAGTAGTCTGCCTGTGTAATTGCCTGCTTCTAACTGTTTTCACCTGCTAACTCTACCAGTATTTTCTGCTAGCTTCCTACTATTTCTTCTGCTTCCTTTTCCCTTTCTGTTTTCTCAGGGGGGAGCAGCGTGCATACCAGCAAAAACACGCTCACAGTAGCTACCGCGCACGCACACATGCTTACACGGAATAGAATCTGCTTCTTCGGGTTAAAACGCGTGCACACCAGTACAAACAGGTTACATCTTCCTGGCCACCTTGGCAATGTGAGTGTCACATGACGGCCGTCCACTTGTGTCCCTAGGTCCCTGATTACTCTTCCATACATAATGGATTGCCACCTATGTCATACTTTGTTATTATTGTGCCTTGTTTGTTATTTTTCCAGTTGAGAACATTCATACTCTGCAGTGTCTTCAGGAAGGCTGGCTGGGGTTCCTGGGTTTGTGAGGGTGGTCTGTAGCAGGCTGCAAACAGGGACGCAGTTTGAGCCACTGTTACTTGCCCATGGATAGTCCATGCTGCTTCTTGCTGTGGTACCAACCTGGGGGTGTGGTTATCCTTGACAATTACTGATAGCCACACTCCTATTGTAGTGTGTTCCATGTTTGGAGCTGTAAAGCATGGTATAAGTCATAACCTGATAGTATTAGGGTGTTCTTCTGGGCCTTGACCCAGGTTTCTGTTACAGAACAGATATTACCATTCTCCATGCTGTGGTGGGTTTGGTCTGCATGCACCTTGCAGTTTAGACTTATGGCATTGGGTAGCATTACGTCCAGGTTGTTATCCCTTGTGCTACCTATGGTGGTGGGTTTGTGTTTCCAGCCTTACCTATTCAAGGCACAGTGGGGGTGACAACAGCTTGCCAGTATCCACACAGCCAGGTGTGCTGGGTGCGTGCCATCCCTAGCAGGTGGAGCATCATGTCTTGCTCAGCATGTCATCCCAGGCTGTCAGCCATTTGTTCCCCTTTGCTAACAGCAATACTTCAGCCAATTATTGTACTTGATCTTGTTGTCTTCATAGTGTGGCATCATGATTGGTGAGGGTGAGATGTTAGGCAGGGTCTTCATGTTTGCATATACTAGATGGTGTTACATTGCTTAACACATGGCAATCATGCCTCAGGTGGTGCTGCAGGGCTGCCTATGTCGGATGCACATACTACACTCCCTGTACATGTTAGAAAGCAAGTTGTGTCATGTTAGGCGGCCCTGTTACTATATGAGTGAGTCAGAGAGGGGTATCATTCCCAGAGTTCCTACTGAGCCAGTGTATGTGCTATGCGTTGCCTCTTTGCCAAGGCCAGGGAATACTGGGCACACCTCCTTCTGCCTACTGGAGCAGGCTCAGGTTGTTCCTCCTCCGAGTCACGCTCTGCCTGTGATGGCCTTGGCAATGGTGGGGGGGGGCTGTTTGTCCCGGCCCTATGCTGGTCCTGCTGCAGCTGTTTTCGCAGAATCATATTATGTAGCATAGCACATACCATGACAATTTGGGTACATGTAGTTGGTGAGTACTGCAAGGCTCCAAAAGATGTGTCCAGGCACCGGAACCGTGACTTGAGCAGCCCAAACACACGCTCTATTACATTTTGTGTTTGTGCGTGTGCCTCATTATGGCGTTCTTGTTCAGGTGTGTGTGCATTTCTGATGGGTGTCATCAGCCACGCCTCCAGTGCATATCCAGCATCCCCCACGAATTGACCATGTGGGATGTCCCCATTGGCAAATGTCTGGTACAGCTGCGTCAAATGCCAGATATGGGAATCATGGTAGCTTCCAGGACAGTCAGCACACAAATTCATTATTATGCCCTGGGCATCACACACGACCTGGCAGTTGATGGAGGGGAAGTCTTGCGGTTAATGTAGGCCCTACCTCGCTCTCCGGCTGGTGCTTTGATGCGTATGTGCGTGCAGTCTATTGCACCCACTACCTCAGGGTATTCCGCTATTTGCTGGAAGAGACGATTTGCTGGCCAATACCTCACAGGTATTGGGGAAATATACATGCTCACCAACATGTGCTGACATGTCATCCAGGAACTGGTGCAGTACCCTGGAAGCTGATGCCTGTGATATCCCCATCATATCACCAGTTGGTTTCTGGAAAGTACCTGTTGCAAGTATTCTTAGGCCAACACATACCTTGGTTTCCACAGGGATGGGTTCCCCTCTGTTGGTTCTGTGTGTGAGGCCTGCACAGCTCAACAATTTGCTGCAGGAGGTCTCTGTCCACTCTATAGCGCTCCACTATCTCCAACTCATGTAACCCCTGGTAGGTGACCCTGGGCCTGTACACTCTTCTCCGTCTCCTCACTGTGGGTTGTCTGGCAGCATTTGCATTGTCACCACCCTCAGCAAGTCTCCAATGTCTCCTTATAACAGCTATGGCAGCCCCTAGCATGTTTGGTCTGAGTGCAGCTTTTTCAGTTTTCACTTCTAATAGCTTACTCCTGTCTTGCAGTGTCTCTTGAGAGAAACATACTGCAATGCTGTTTGCAGTGTTTTAAGTGCTGGGCTGGGCTAGTATTCTGCCTGTGTAATTGCCTGCTTCTAACTGTTTTCACCTGCTAACTCTACCAGTATTTTCTGCTAGCTTCCTACTATTTCTTCTGCTTCCTTTTCCCTTTCTGTTTCCTCAGGGGGGAGCAGCGTGCATACCAGCAAAAACACGATCACAGTGGCTACCACACATGCACACATGCTTACACGGAATAGAATCTGCTTCTTCGGGTTAAAACGCGTGCACACCAGTACAAACAGGTTTACAGATCTTTAAACAGGCTCCTACATGCTTACTCTGCCTTACACGCGCGCACTCTGTCTTACTCGCGCCTCCCAGTGCAAGACACATTTGCATGCAACATGCACGCACAGCAAGAAACTTTGGTGTTGGCCACAGTGTACACCTTACATTTCTTGACTTTCCCATGCTTATCTGTTGACACTCCTCTTTCTATGCTGTGTGACTGACATCTTTCACATGCCACTTTGCTCCAATGAGCTTGATTTCTTTCTAACATTCCCCCCTGTGATGTCGCCTATCTCCTACTCTGTTACTCCCCCTTATCTAACTCTCACACTACACGGGATCTGCTCATTTGCTATGTGACAGTGCGATTCACTATCCTACCACTCATTTGCATAGGATTGCCTACTAATGCTTAGTTACGTGTCTTACACTCAGCTTACCCCCTTAGCAACCACTAAACGGTGGCCATGTTGTTTTCGGTCTGCTAGTCCCTGCATTGTAAATCCATGTATTGCATAAAACCCACATTTGTGGGTTTCAAACCTTTATTTTTATGTGTCTTATAGCGCAGCCTGCTTTCGAGGGCTGCGCTGCGTTTAAACCTCGCCGATTGCTGAAAAAAAAATTATTTTATTTCATGTTTGCATCGGGTTACCGTGCCAATGGCCACATATTTGGCCACTGGCATGCTGCCTGATACATATGCACACTTTATTTGGAGCTGTCATGGCTCCATTGTGTTATTTGCAGAAACCTACTCAGTTGTCAACTCAGTACATTTCTACACCTAACACGACTCTTACACGGGCTGGTTTCAGCTTCGCGGATCGCTAATCTACCTCATTTGCATGCCTTTCGGCTGCAAGTGAGGTAATTAGCATATCCACACCCTGCCCGTGTAAGAGACGTTTTAGCTGGTCTCTTACATGGTATTTCGTGCTGTTCCTGGATCGCTATGGCTGCATGGAGTCTTACATGACTCTTAGACTCCATGCAAGCCATTGTGAATCCTGCCCTTTATCTTTGCTGGAAACAACAACTTGTATTTAATATTGTTCTTTTTAAGTTCCTTGATTGGTGGTAAACAGGATTTTCTTTTAATCATTAGTTTACTGGAATAGTCATTGTCAAATCTGACTACATGTTCACCTATTTTAATAAGTGGGCTGGACCATGCTGCTTTAATATTTGATCTTTTTCTAAGCTAGACATGAACTTAACTATAATTGAGCATGATGTTGAGTTTTCCTTTTTAGAAGGTGCTCTAATGGATCTATGTGCTCTTTTAATACCCAAAGATAAAGTTTCACATAGATGTAATGTTTTATGCAGCCAGGTAGTTAAGAAGTACATTATATTGTCTTCCTCATACTTTTCAGGTATACCATAAATTCTACTGTTATTTCATCTGTCTATTTTCTAAATCATTGAGTTTTTCTTTCTGCCAGTTATTTTGTTTTAAAAGAAATTCAGTCTGAAACTCACCTTGAGCTATTTTGCTTTCATGATCATTCAAAATCTCTTCCATACTGTAGACTTGTGCCACTTGTTGTTTCATAATAGCTTCAAATTGTTCTATCCTTTTTTAGTTTATTGTTTGAAACATTCTAGCTTTGAATCCATTTTTTCTGTTTTAAGTAATACATCCTGTATGCTAGATAATATTGATTGAATGTCTTTTTATCACAAGAATCCTGAGTGTCATTTCTTGAGTGACTCATGTTGAAGTCCCTATTCTCTTAATCAGACACTGAAATTCTGACAGAAAAAGTGATTGCTTTTGAAGAACTTGAAGCTATAATTCTTTTATCTGAATAGTAATGAATAAAATTAGCTAGCAAGCATCTTCAAATTTTAATCATTTTCTGTCAGAGAAAAGTTTTCAGTCACAGAACTTTCAGCAGTTGCTGCTCTCAGTTAGCCATCTTGGCCATGCCCTGTGAGAGTTATTTTTGATGTTAGAGTATTACTACATGCTAATACATGGAAGTGTATGAAAGGCATAGTCATAATAAATAGGGTGCTTTATATCTTATTTGAGGGTTGTGCAGGTCCAGGTCCATGTGTCACATACATATTTTTAGATTGGTCTTTAAATTGGAAAGATTTTTAATATGTTTAAGGGATAAGGGGAGAAAGTTATAGGAGTTGGCTTTACAGCTAGAATAGAAACAGGGTCCTGCTAACGTGTTTTTTGCAGGTAGTGAGGAGCATTTTGTTTTCAGATAGAAGTGCCCTAGCATTGTGTATGCATTCGATACATCCAGAAGAATTTTTCTTTGTTCTGATTTGTATATTAATTTATGGACTAGGAGTAGTTGGATATAAGTGAATTGCCTTGGTAATTTAAGCCAATCAAGCTATTTTAGGGCTAAGCAGTGATGGGTTTAGTTTTGTTAGTGGCAATGTAGCTATTGTAGCACTGGTTTAGTTTATTTTGGATGGAAGCTTGAAGGTTAAGCAGTTCTGGGGAGCAATATCATAAAGTGAGAAATAGGAATGTAGAGGCCTGGAGTTTCCAGGATGAATCAGTTAAGCAGTTTTTTTTTATTCTATACAGTGTCCCTCATTTTTGGTGTGTCAGATGTCAGGTTATCATCAATTGTCATTAAGCCTAATTGTTTGGTATGGGAGATGACTTGTACAGGGATGTTATCAGAGGATGTTATTGAGAAATTTTGTCTGAGGTGTGTAAGTGCTTCTGAGAGGAATAATAGAAGCTTTATTTATGTATTTATTTATTTTTTTCTTGGATTGAGTAGAAGCTGGGAGTTACTGAGCCAGCTGTGAAATGATGAAAATCACTCGAGTGATGTATTGTAGAGTAACTGGGTTACTTGCTGTACAGATTAAAGTGGATTTACCTGCATATTGTTTGAGGGATGCTTGACGTTTGGTGGAGTGTAAGTTGGTAAATATTTTGAAAAGCATTGATTCTAGTATGGAACCTTGGGGAACATCTGTTTTGACATATAGGGCGGATGAGTAGGAGTTAATCCATTTAACAGACTGAATTCTGTTGAAAATGTAGAAGGAGCACCACTTGGTAGAAGTGCTTGATAGTCCAAGGGAAGAGAGTTGTTTTAGAAATAGGCTACTGAATACAGTATCAAAGACCGTGGACAGAACTAAAAACATGACAGAAACCAGTTGGTATTTTCTCTGGCTATGTTAATACAGACTACCTCAACTACCTCAACTCTCCCCAACTACCTGTCTCCATAGGGGTTCCCCAAGGATCCATCCTTGGACCCCTACTTTTCTCTGTTTATACCAATAATCTAGCCTCTGCCACCAAACATGGCACACTCATCCAATACGCAGATGACTCTACCATCATCTGCTCAGCCCAGTCCCTACCCAAACTGCACAAAGTCACACAGGAAGCCTTTTCCTCTGTTGAAACATGGTTATCCAATGCCCAATTAATACTCAACCCAAACAAAACTAAACTACTCATCTTCCAACCCACCAAACATACTCAAACCAACTCTCACTTTAACATTACAGCAAAAGACAACACCACTATATACCCAACTGAACACACCAAATTGCTAGGAGTGGAAATAGACAATAAACTAAAATTTGACATTCACATATACATGACCATAAAAAGTCCACAAAAACTAGGAGCATTATACAGAAATAAACAATTTCTCACCAAAGCAGCAAAGATTTAAATAGCAAATTCCACCTTATTTCCACCCTACTTTATGCCTCTCGAGTATATACCAACCTAAGGCAATGTGATCTAAACAAGCTGAGACCTGCTACAACAAAATCTTAAAAATTACAGGGCATCCTACCATAGTCACCACTGTCTCTCACTTGCTGAAATGGGCTGGCTTGAACTCCTCCACCTCCTTCAGTGGTATCAACTCTCACTCACCCACAAACTAGTAAACCATCCACTAAATTTCCCATCCCTCCAGAATCTACTCCAACCCTATCGCACCACCAGACCACTAAGATCCAACAAAAATCACTTGCAGATCACTAAAGCCAATAACTATGCTGGTGAAGCACTATTCTCTTCGTCATAGCCAAATTATGGAACTCACTCCCACCCACAATTACCTCCATTGCCATCATGCACCAACTTCAAACTTTATTAAAAGCACACCTAAAACATGCTGGCTATGCCCTTGCAACTCCCACTCTAATATCATCCACCCCATCCAACTACTACCTTTCTTTCACCTCCACTAACTACCTTGATGATAGCAAGCTCAGATGCTCATAAGCCTAGTACTTATTATACAGCAGGAACTTCTCATTGTTACATTTGTTAATGCCTGTTATGTACTTCACAGATAAAGATTCTAGTTGTCTGCTGATGTACTATGTTCTTCATCTGTAAATATGTTGCAAGTAATTTCTATGTTAAATTGTTAATCACTATGTAATCCAATGTAACTACTGTCTGTTTATTTTACTGTGGAGCTTTTCTCCCTGGGCCTCCGCTGAAAATGGATCCACGTCCAGTCGGACACTCCCGGTCAACAAATTTAAATAAAATAAAAATAAATAAATAATACTGTTGAAGTTTAGGAGAGCTGTGGTAGGGCTATACAGTTTATTATTAAATGACTGAAAACCAAAAGGCTGAATCCCAAAAAGACTGAAAATTCAAAATACTGACTGATGGAATTTGCCCCTTCTCCACTGCCGTGTGATCTTGGAGTTAGTATATATAGTTAGCAGGGGGTGGGGATGCAGCCCCCCACATGAGGGGAGTTTGCCTCTTGCATTAAAAAAGTATTCAGTATTTTGAATTTTCAGTCTTTTTGGCATTCAGTCTTTTGGTTTTCAGTCATTTGATAGTAAACCATGCCATATCTTTATTTGAAACCATTTTGGGTGGAGGTAAGGAGGTTGTATGTTTCTAAGTGAGCCATTAATTGATTACAATGCATTTTTCAAGGGTTTTTCAAAAGAGAGGAGAGAATGGAAATGGATTTAAAGTTGGATATTTCATTGGAGTTACCTCCCCTGTGAAATGGGCTGATCTGAGATTTTTTTCCATATGTCTGGGACATGTGATTTCTGAATAGACCTATTTATGAGAATGGATAGTGGAAGGGGAATTGAGCTGTCTGCTATTTTTAGGAAATCCGCATGAATTTCAATTGGAGCTAGTGTACTTAAATTAAATTGTTTAAGGTATTTCTTGACTGATGTGGTGGGTACTGGTTGAAAGAAGAAAAAGCAGGTATTAATGGAAGTGGGAGATGAGACGGAGTAGGATGTAATTAAGTTTTTAGAGGATGTTGATTTGTTTTGAGTCTGGTTGTGATGTAGTTTAGCAATGGCGGGTTTAGAAAATACTGGGGATTTTTTATGTGATAAAATTTTGTCCAATGTTCTTCCTACTTACCCATCAGTCTGCTATAGAGTAAGACCTATTTTAAAGACTAGACACATAAGGAGCACATTTGATACCAGTGTTGTTTTTTCTATGTGTGAGCTGAGGGGCTTAATGATTATGGTACTAATCATTGTGGTAATTGCAATGTTTATAGTTTTGCAAGAAATAATTATTGGGCTTTTTTGAAGGAATATTTTACATACATGGGTGTTTTTACTGTCATTCTACAAATGGTAGTTTATTGTGTCTCTGTGTAAGGTGTTTTACATAGGTGAAATAAGCAGAATGGTAAAAATTAGAATAATAGAACAATTTAAGTATTGCCAAAAGAAAAATGTGGATAATTTGGTGACAGAACATCTATGTAGGACTCATGAGGAAAATATGTCATGCTTAAAGCTTTTTATTATGTGACAGATCATATTTAAGTCAGGTTATATTGACACATATAGAGCTCTTTTGTTGTATAAAATGGAATTGATATATATTTTACAATTCAAAGCTTTACAACCAGATGATCTTAATACTGAGCTCCCCTGGAAAGTGCTCCTCTAAGATAATTAATCAGAGGAAGTTTTTCTTGTAGTGGTATGATTAATTCATATATATATATATATATATATATATATATATATATATATATATATATATATATATAAATATAAATATATATATATACTTTTTAACAATTGAAGAATTATTGAACTTGAGGAGTTAGTTAATAAAGCCTTTTAGTCTTGCCACCTTTTTGTTTCTTGAAGTGCTGACAAATGTCAACGCCTATCCCAACAATCACTAAAGCAAAATTCAAAAGCAACACAATACCACACATTAGCCTACACCCAATGATCCCAAAAGAACAAGGCCCATAAGGCAAGAAAACACTTGAGCTAGGAAGCTACTACATGATAGAGCAAAATCCCAAAAAGGGAAGGCATCTCCGATCAGTATTAGCAAAAAACTACGGGCACTCATAAAATCGTCTAAGGCCAGCTTCGAGAGAAAAATTGCATAGGACACTAAGGATAATCACAAGGCTTTCTTTAGTTATGTTAGGAACCTGGTTGGGAATTCCCAGATATGCTCAGAATTAGTCCAAAATGACAAAAAATACACCAAACCCACAGACGTTGCCAACATCCTAGCTGACAGGTTCAGTGCAAACCCCCCCCTCACCACCAAAAGGGCAAATATCTATCCCAGCAGAGTGCTGCCCCCCTGACATCTCAGATGCTCAGGTAAGAGCTGCCCTCTCCAAAGCAAAAAACACAGCCTCAATGGGACCAGACGGTGTCCCGGGCTGCATCCTACATGAACTCCAAGAAGAGCTAAACCCAAACATAAAACTACTGTTCAATCTCAGCCTTACTACAGGTTATGTACCCAAAGAGTGGCGTACAGCAACAGTGGTCCCTCTCCACAAAGGTGGTGCCTCAACGGATCCTGGAAACTATCACCCCATAAGCCTGACTAGCTTGGTCTGCAAAGCTATGAAAAGGATCGTCATAGACCTCATAAATAAAGATATTGGGGACCTACAGACACTGGATCCTACCCAGTTCAGCTTTGTTAAGGGCAGATCCTGCCTCTTAAACCTGGTTGATTTCTTTGAAACAGTCACCAAGGCTATTGACGACGGGAAGGTGGTCCACACAGCCTACCTGGACCTCGCAAAAGCCTTCGATACAATACCCCACTCGGGCATTATAGATAAGCTCACCAGCTCAAATATAAACCCCTATATCACTAGATGGGTTGCAAACTGGCTAAAGGACAGAACCCACATGGTTAGAATTGCTGGAGCCATGTCAGACTCCAAACCAGTTACAAGTGGTGTCCCACAAGGCTCAGTCCTGGGACCTCCCTTGTTCGGTATATATTTCTCGGAGGTACAGGCCAACACGGAAGGACTGTGGCTGACCAAGTTCGCAGATGACTGCAAACTGGGTGCCATAATCGACTCTCCAGCCAACACAAGCATCCTCCAAAAGGGCCTCATAGAAACAGACAACTGGTGCCAGAGCTATGGCCTCAAGCTAAACGCCAAAAAGTGTATAGTCATCCCCTTTGGCAAAAACAAAGTGCCCACAAATTACCACATAGGTGGTAATCCATTAAACAGAAGTAATTAGGGACCTGGGGACCCAAGTTGATAGCAATCTCTCATTTGATAACCACGTGGCCAAAGTGGTTAGAAAAACATTTTATATAACCCTCCTAATCATGAAGGGATTCACATCTAGATCAGGGGAGGTCATCGTGCCTCTTTACTCATCCCTCATCAGGCCCATAATTGAGTACAATGCCCCTTTTGGGATGTACTTTACCAGACACCTGCAGCAACTGGAAAGACTCCAAAAGTACCTCACCAAGAGGATCAAAGGGCTCAAACAGATGCCATATGTTGCCCGGTTAAAGAAACTCCAGCTCTACTCAGTGGCATACCACCTGCTCAGAGGCGATCTGTGCCTGACGTATAAAGCCATGTCCAACCCGTAATTAATGGACATGCTGCACCTCAGAAAATTCAAATCTCATCGAGCTATGCACTCGAGAAACTTGAACCTCAGCACTAAAATAAATAGAACATGCTGAAGGGACAGATTCATAACCCAGAGGCTCCCTTCACTCTGGAATAAAATCCCATTCCAGGTTAGGCAGAGTCCCTCATTGACTCTCTTCAAGAGGAATCTTGATGAGTGGATGGGAGATAGGTTTACCCCGGGTATCAGTTCTGTGTCACTGTTAGACAGAAGCACAGTATACTAACCTCGAAAAAGGGCATAGCAAAATTAATTTAAAATGGGTGGCGAAAGCCAAACACACTCTGGCTAGGCTTATAAATGCCCTAGGGCAGATAGCCTAGTATGAACCTATTGAACCTATGAACCTATTCTTATCATAGCTGATTCAATTGTACAACACACAGATGCCCTCACACTAGGCTGGACAAAGTGAAGATAATGCTTAGATGCTTACCTGGAGCAAGGATCTGCAATGTTACAAACTCACACAAGTCACTGCATCTCAGGTACCAATATGATTCTATTATAGTCCATGTGGGTATAAATGACCTGAGATGTACCTCACTGGTCAATATGAAAAGAGATATCATGGATCTCACTGAATATGAGACACAGACTGGTACTTGTCTTGCACTGAGCAACATTCTACATTCACCAAGGATGATGCTACAGTATGAACAGAAAGTTATGGATTTGAATAATTTGCTTAGTTTCTGGTAACACTCCAGGGGAATCCAATATCTACCAGCATGGGATGACACAGGTAACAGACTCCATTGCTTTTCTAAGGATAGTCTGCACCTGCCCCCCTAGGCTTTTGGGTATTGGACAAAACTTTATCCACCCCTTAGAGTCTTTTTTAGGCAATGTCAAGATAACAAAACTATAAGCACAGAAAAATAAAAAATAAAAAAAAAAACTGAAAACAACCTTAAGGTGTATAACTGCTTAATGCTCAGAGTCAAAACAAGAAACTGCACACTCTACAAGTTCTCCTTACTCTGGAGAGTATATACGTCTGTGCTGTGCTGTTACTGAGACTTGGTTTAAAGCCACAGAAAGTACTCTTGCAGTGGAAGGCTACAATGCCTTTCACAGCCAGGGGTAAAGGTGGAGGTGTCTTGATCTATCTTTGAGGACTGAAGTCAGAAAATAATGACAGATATTCCAGACTTCATATTCTTCAAAAAATCCATACTATTGCAAAACCTGTTATTCTATCAACTTTCTAAGCTTGTAAGAGCAATATTTTAAACATTTTCCCTATTTTTGAGCCTTTGTCTCCCAGTTATTTAGGGTTTTGTCCAGATTTATCGTTCTATTGCTTAATAGCTGGGGGCTAACATAGATTTTTATCCTAAGAACAAGAGATTAGAAGGCAGAAAAAAATGAATTAATGCACAAAAATGAAGTTATTTGATTAGCACTACTATACACAGTGAGTGTTATATAAAAAAGTATATTGTGATGAGAAAGCTATTCTTCTCTACATGCCCACTGAAACAACTTTAGCCAAGAATATTGAGACAGCAACACACTGAAAACTTCAGGGGGAAATACTATGGGCAGGGGTCAAATTTGAAAATTATGCAGACTTGAGTTGATCCGATAGAAAATGGCTATTATTTCTTTTTTATTTATTTTTGTAATCTTTTTTTTAATTAGGGGAAGCTGTAGATCTGGACTTTCTAAGTAGTATTACTAAAATGGGCTGGATGAAATGTGATCACGGCTTTGCAAACTTAATAGGAAACATGTAACAGTAGTGCATAATTAAAAGACTTGTGTTCATCAAACATTACAAATGTGGGTACATAGCTGTAGTGTTTTAGCAAGAAAACTGGGAGAGAAGCAGCATATTCTCTATTATTAAACACCTGGCAGTTAAATACATGTGGGCTAGATGGCAATGCTTACTTTTGCTTACTGTCAGTCCCAACACTGTTCCTTGTAACTATAGTGAGGTATAGCATTAAATAGCTATCCAAGTGTCTAGCATAAACTCATACACATCAAACACTCTGTTTTCACCAATGTAAAAGCTCATACTAGTGTAAAATTAGCAAGGATTAACACAATTGCCGTACGGTCTGAAAATGCAAATATATGGGTTGTGCAATTTAATAATATTTTATCAAACTTGCCAAATGTCCTTTTTATAATCTAATATAGGACAGTTTCCACATTACCTCGTTATGCACTGAAAACCATGTTACTATAACTTATCACAGGTGTTATCCCAATGTTCATACTTTCTCCCCTTTATAAAAACAATGTCATTTTACCAGTCTCAGTTGTATTATACAGCCTGGATGACAAACTTGACCAATGACTGCAAGCTGGAGACAATCCTCCACTCCCCTAGTGAAGTAGATATCCTTCAGGAAGTTCTAAATCAGATCAATGATTGGAGCCAGAGCCATGGCCTAAAACTAAATGCAAAAGAATGCATTAGCATATCTTTTTGGAAGTCAAAAATCCCTGCAAATTACAACATGAATAGCACACCCCTAAGAATACACTCAGAGGTGAGATGTTTAGGTACACAGGTAGATAGTAGCCCGGACTTTTACTGCCATGTATCCTCAGTGCTGAGGAATATATTTACAGATTATAAGTAAAGGTATGACATCTAGATCCATGGAAGTTATAGTCCCACTGTACTCAGCCCTCATTAGACCAATAATTGAGTACAATATTTCATTTGGCATGTACTTCACTAGGCACTTAGAACAGCAGGCCTGACCCGAGAGGTTCCTCGCAAAGAAAATACAGGGTGTTAACACATGCCTTATGTAGATAGACTAAAAGCCTTACCCCATTACTCCGTCTCCTAAACCTTTTAAGGTATGACTTATACCTAATCTACAAGACAGTCACAAATCCTGCTCTGATGGAACTGCTACACATCTACAAGACAAACAGCATGAGGGTCACCTGATCTCGGGATCAAAACCTAGTCGGTGATTCAAATAAAACATGTTAGAGAGACAGATATGCATCACAGAGATTACCCCTTCTTTGGAACAGGCTTCCTATTCACATTAAACAGAGCCATCTCCTAGCCCTCTTCAAATGCAGTTTGGATCAATGATGGGGAATCACAAACTCACACCTGGGGTAATGTTTATGTGCCTAATAAAAGACAGAAAGCAATCTTAAAATAAAAATAAAAAAAAAACTGAAAACAACCTTAAGGTGTAACTGCTTAATGCTCAGAGTCAAAACAAGAAACTGCACACTCTACAAGTTACCCTTACTCTGGAGAGTATATACGTCTGTGCTGTGCTGTTACTGAGACTTGGTTTAAAGCCACAGAAAGTACTCTTGCAGTGGAAGGCTACAATGCCTTTCACAAACAGGGGTAAAAGTGGACGTGTCTTGATCTATATTAGCAATAAATGCAACTCCAGGTTGGTTAACTAGGATGACGCTCTGGAGCTCATCCATGTCCATGTCTCCATAAACAAGGTTCCTTACCATGTCTTGGTCAGCTACAGGTCACTGCTATGACCCATGAAGCTTACAACTCCTACATAGACATACTCCAGGCACTCACCATCCAACCAGATAACCTATTCCCTGGAGACTTTAACTACCCTCTATAGACTGGGAAACAGACACTGCCTCATACTCATGGGCACAATGTTTCCTGGACTTTATCACAAACACTATGGACGAGATAGTGGATAGTCCAATCAGAAGATTAAATATATTGGACATAGTACTCACCAACATGGGAGAACATTGTACCCCCCCCCCCCGTGTGATGTCCTCATTGGGGAGGTCAGACCACAAAGTGGCCTCCCTCGAAATAAATATAAGCCTAGAAAACTGAACTAAACCCATAGCAGTTAGAAACTATTCTAAAAAAAAAACACATCATATTAAGCTACAGTTTGTCAAAATTCACATCTCCCTCAAATCAAAATTCATGTCTCCCCACAAACCACTATTATACAAATACCTATGCAGAATTATTTGCAGAAACCCTGTACAAAAATGTAAATGGCTGCCTTGAGACCACAGTACCAGCCAGAAGTAATCCCAAATCTAACATTAAAAACAAATTCAATGGTGGAATCATTACCTAACAGGGTATATAACAAAAGAAATAAGTCATGGCCAAAATCAAAAATTGCAATTCTCACAGAGACAAAGTTCAACAAGGCCAAATATGAGGTCAGGATGGCCTCCCAGGTAAGGACAATCACAAGACCTTCTTCAGCTATGTGAGCATCCTTAAAGCTAACACTTTGCAGTGTGCAGAACTAGTAGTAAATAGGACAAGCTTTACTGATCAGGATGACATAGTGAATCTACTGGCTGATAAATTTAGCTTTAACTTCATCCACCACACCCATCCACTACCCCCTGTGAATCCCTTCTAGCTCACCCCCCCATTATCAATAAGAAACAGGCTCTAGTGGTGTTATGTAAGGCCAAAAACTTTTCTTCAATAGGCCACAACAATAGCTCAGTTGCCTACTAAATAGCCTAAAACATGACCCAGCAGGGCCACTTGAGGTACTTTTCAACTACAACCTCAAACCAGATTAATTGCCAGGTGAGTGGAGGGCTGCAGTGGTCATCCCTCTTCATAAAGGTGGACCATAAGCCATCAACTGACCCTGGAAACTATAGACCCATCCGTCTGACAAGTCTGATATGTTAAGTCATCCAATGACTTATCATGGAAAAAATTGACAAGGAGATTGGCAACCCACAGACATTGGATCCAGCCCAGTTTGGCTTTGCTAGTAGAAGGTCTTGCCTACTTATGCTGGAAGACTTCCTTGAGAGGGTCAGCAAGGTTATGAATGAGGGGAAAACAGTGCATATCACCTCCCTTGACCAGTCCAGAGCATTCGATACAATACTCCACTCAGGCATTGTTAACAAACTCTCAGAACTATGCATAAATTCTCACATAACTTGCTGGGTTTCTGGCTGGCTCAAAGATACGACCCAAGAAGTCTGAATCAGTGAGTCCATCTCCACCAGGAAACAGGGCAACAGCAGAGTACCCCCAGGCTCTGTGCTGGGCATGCTCTTGTTTGGCAGCTACTCCTCAGAAGTAAAGGCTAATGTCAAAGGCATCTGGCTCACCAAGTTCACAAATGTCTGTAAATCGGGAGCTTGCATAGATTATCCCAGCAACAGCAGCATCTTAAAAGAGGGTCTAGCATAAGCAAATGACTGGTGTCAAAGCAAAGGATTAAAACCCAATGTGAAGAAATGGAGTATAGTGTTCTGTGGGAAATTGTCTGCCCAATCTAATTAATCCATTAATAAAACACCCCTAACAGCTGATGTGATAGTCAGGGATCTGGGAACATATGTAGAAAGTAATCTGTCCTTTGTCCAGCACATAGCCAAGATAGCAAGAAAATCATTCTATGTTGCCAAACTCCTAACTAAAGACATGGCATCTAGGTAACAGGAAGTACCACCCTAATCAGCCCTTATCAGACTCATCATTGAGTATGATACCCCTTTGGCATGTGCCTAACCAGGCATTTACAGCAATAGGAACATCCTCAAAGCGACATCATCAGAAGAATCCATGGTATGAATACTTTGTCCTAAGATGATCACCTTAGGGCACTATATTTGTGCTCAGTCTCCTACAAATTACTGAGAGGCGATCTATGCCTAGCATATAAAGCATCCCCAGGTCTAGCTTTGATAGATCCCTTGTACCTCTGCAAAGCAAACACCACCAGAAACACTTGATTCAAGGACCTGAACTTTGTCTGAGACATAAATAGAACATGCTGGAGAGAACAATATGTTTCTCAAAGGATAGCACTATGGAATAAGCTCCCCAACTTTGTGAAGCAGAGTTCATCCCTGATCCTATCAAAAGAAAGCTTGATCATTGGATACAAAATTCCAAATTCATCCCCAATATGTTCCCCTTGTTTCTGAAGGATAGAGGTTGATAGCAAGCAAATCACTCCCCAACTAATACAACCCCCTGACACATAACCCTTAGCAACCTCTTTTCTAATATCCCCCACCATATAGGCATCCAAGGAGCTTGGAGAAAAATCTGGGTTGGGTTGCATGGCTAGACTTGTGAAGACCATAACAGTTGTTAGTAAAGTATGAACTTACAAACCTATGCACCTGTAATACCGATACTGCTGAAAATCATTTTTATTCAGTTTAACTTTAATTCATGATGTTTGCATTACTCTAAAAATTAAAGGTTATCTTTAACATTGTTAGAGGTAGTTGTCTTCTATACAGCAAGGAAGAATATATGTTACAACTACAAACCAGGGAAATTAGAGGGATAGCTGGGGGGGTGAATGCAATATTAATGGTGTGGGAATTAACAGGCAGATTGTATTTGAAAAAGGCACTATTAATCTGGAGCCAGATAATTCAGTGGAGGTAAGGATGGTGCTGACTACATTCCAAGTCATGTGTGCATACCTATAGTGATTTGTACATCAATAGATCAATTGCCAATACAATTATTTGAAAGGATTTAAGATTATTTCTAGCAGTTTTTTTTAAACACTGACATACTTGGTTGATAATGCAGGCTGTAATCTTGCTTATCTTCTGTACAGATAATCTTTGTTCCTGTACTTTGCATAGAATCTGACCTCATAACTGGAGACAATGCACACTAGGAGGGAGAGATGTGTTTGCATGCATACCTCTCAACTATACAGATTTTCACATAATGTCCAGATTTTACCTCCTATTTCTGGCCCGTTACTCATAAAATTGTGGTTTTCTGGCAAATCATTGCCAAATCTTTGAGGACTGAAGTCAGAAAATAATGACAGATATTTCAGACTTCATATTCTTCAAAAAATCCATACTATTGCAAAACCTGTTATTCTATCAACTTTCTAAGCTTGTAAGAGCAATATTTAAAACATTTCCCCTATTTTTGAGCCTTTGTCTCCCGGTTATTTATGGTTTTGTCCAGATTTATCGTTCTATTGCTTAATAGCTGGGGGCTAACATAGATTTTTATCTAGAACAAGAGATGAGAAGGCAGAAAAAATGAATTAATGCACAAAAAATGAAGTTATTTGATTAACTACTATACAGTGAGTGTTATATAAAAAGCATATTGTGATAGAAAGCTATTCTTCTCTACATGCCCACTGAAACAACTTTAGCCAAGAATATTGAGACAGCAACACACTGAAAACTTCAGGGGGAAATACTATGGGCAGGGGTCAAATTTGAAAATTATACAGACTTAAGTTGATCCGATAGAAAATGGCTATTATTTCTTTTTTATTTATTTTTTTAATTTTTTTTAATTAGGGGAAGCTGTAGATCTGGACTTTCTAAGTAGTATTACTAAAATGGGCTGGATGAAATGTGATCACGCTTTGCAAGCAATAGAAACATGTAACAGTAGTGCATAGTTAAAAAGACTTGTGTTCATCAAACATTACAAATATTGGGTACATAGCTATAGCAACAATCATTTTAGCAAGAAAACAGGAGAGAAGCAGCATATTCTCTATTATTAAACACTGGCAGTTAAATACATGGAGCTAGATGGCAATGCTTACTTTTGCTTACTGTCAGTCCCAACACTGTTCCTTGTAACTATAGTGAGGTATAGCATTAAATAACTATCCAAGTGTCTAGCATAAACTCATACACATCAAACACTCTGTTTTCACCAATGTAAAAGCTCATACTAGTATAAAATTAGCAAGGATTAACACAATTGCCATACGGTCTGAAAATGCAAATATATGGGTTGTGCAATTTAATAATGTTTTATCAAACTTGCCAAATGTCCTTTTTATAATCTAATATAGGACAGTTTCCACGTTACCTCGTTATGCACTGAAAACCATGTTATTATAACTTATCACAGGTGTTATCCCAATGTTCATACTTTCTCCTCTTTATAAAAACAATGCCATTTTACCAGTCTCAGTTGTATTATACAGCCTGGATGACAAACTTGACCAATGACTGCAAGCTGGAGACAATCCTCCACTCCTGTAGTGAAGTAGATATCCTTCAGGAAGTTCTAAATCAGATCAGTGATTGGTGCCAGAGCCATGGCCTAAAACTAAATGCAAAAGAATGCATTAGCATATCTTTTTGGAAGTCAAAAATCCCTGCAAATTACAACATGAATAGCACACCCCTAAGAATACACTCAGAGGTGAGATGTTTAGGTACACAGGTAGATAGTAGCCCGGACTTTTACTGCCATGTATCCTCAGTGTTGAGGAATATATTTACAGATTATAAGTAAAGGTATGACATCTAGATCCATGGAAGTTATAGTCCCACTGTACTCAGCCCTCATTAGACCAATAATTGAGTACAATATTTCATTTGGCATGTACTTCACTAGGCACTTAGAACAGCAGGCCTGACCCCAGAGGTTCCTCACAAAGAAAATACAGGGTGTTAACACATGCCTTATGTAGATAGACTAAAAGCCTTACCCCATTACTCCGTCTCCTAAACCTTTTAAGGTATGACTTATACCTAATCTACAAGGCAGTCACAAATCCAGCTCTGATGGAACTGCTACACATCTACAAGACAAACAGCATGAGGGTCACCTGATCTCGGGATCAAAACCTAGTCAGTGACTCAAACAAAACATGTTAGAGAGACAGATATGCATCACAGAGATTACCCCTTCTTTGGAACAGGCTTCATATTCACATTAAACAGAGCCATCTCCTAGCCCTCTTCAAATGCAGTTTGGATCAATGATGGGGAATCACAAACTCACACCTGGGGTAGTGTTTATGTGCCTAATAGACAGAGCAATCTGTAAAATACTCAAGAAATATGCACATACCTATGCCATCTTCTTGCCACTAGGGTTCACATATTGGGTAAAATTAGGTTATACTGGCTAGGCTTGTAAAGGATCTTAAGCCATTAGCCTAGTAATCCCTTATGAACCTATGAGTTTGGACGATTGCATGGGTAACCGTAAACTCAGCCCAGGGGTTCCACCTGTGTCTCTCTTGGACAGGGGCAATAGGAGCTGATCATAGAAACAAGGGTAGAACTTGGCTAGACTTGTAAGGACCCTAGGGCATTAGACTAGCAACTTCCTATGATCCTATGTAGATCAGGACAACCCTGTCCTGAGTGTATTAATTAGTTGTGAGCAAGCAAGCAAGCATTTTTTACTAATTATCCAATAATGAAACTGAACAAATCTTAAACTATACCTATTGTACACAAGAAGGTAGGTAAGCCTGTGAATTTTGAAAATCAGCCAAAACAGAGCCAATCAAATGCTTTGTCTTGGATCTTAGAGCCCATTAAGAGCTGACTTGGAGCACAAAATGGTGAGAGAGTAAAAGAGCAGCACTAAGCCCTAACCACAAATCCGTTCACACATATACACACACACACACACACACACACACACACACACACACACACACACACACACACACACACACACACACACACACAAATATGCACACACAAAGAAACCATTTTGATGGTCAGTTGATTCCATGTAACCCACATGCCTCCCCCTCACAAAAAGATAGCTGTTACCTGCATATGCTTCACTTGACCAGTTGTAAAGAAAGTGAAAGACAGTAATCGCCTGCTTCTCACAGACACATCCACTATGCCTTCACCTTACATGCCATAAATCAGTGATCATTCAAAAACATTATTATAAATTCCCCTAATTTTTTCCACACAATCTGCCTCCAGCAAAAAGATAACCAGCTACTCTGTACCACTAATATCAGCTTGTGATGACGGTGAATATATCCAGTATCATCATCTTAGCTCAACAAGCAGGAACAAAGTCAAAACTTAAACTGGAGACAAACAGTCAAAACCAGAGACAGAGTTTAAACAATGCCATTATATACTTGGAGAGCTGCTACAATAACAGGTTTTGCATTAGAAGCATTTTCTGCAAGATGTGAAGTATACAACTCAAACAGCTGCTATAATTTTCTAATCCTCTACAGTTTTTCAGAAAACTCCAAACTTTATGAGGAACGGCCCAAAATGTGAGGTAATAATTGAGGATATCAGAGATAGTTCAGAGGTATGAGCCACAGATAAACGTATTCCAGCTTACTCCCAGGAAACCAGTTCAACAGCCTTTTGTTTTCTACACTTGCATTACCTCCACCCCTTTTAAGGGAAGCCAGTTCAACAGCCTTTTCACTGTTTTTTTTTTCAATTGGATTATCTCCTTCCCT
>NC_056730.1:1033021796-1033039296 GCF_019279795.1 Protopterus annectens
GAAAGGAGACAAGAAGTTATACAGCGAGGGGGGGGGGAGTAGTTTGATACACTGTGCATGAGTAAAAGCCCTTGAAATGGTAAAGGCTGTGAGGTGACACAAACAACACTGAGCGGATACTATAGAAGGAAGGCTGCTGAGAATTAAGTTCTGGTTGTCTGGGGGAGCCACCTGATCTTTAGATGAATAGCCGAAAATAGTATTTAATATTGTATTTATATTTATTAATTGAAAAATCAAGTAGCTTAAACAACACTCACACAGTGATCATCCAGGCAGCACCAGCACTTATTCACTGTCATTGTATGTTGCCTGCTAAAGTGACCATTGAAGTGAAGTCACCAACCTTATGTTGCGAGCTCAAGCTGTAAAAATCTGTGAATGGAGCAAGACAGTATGTCTTGCTTTGGGTCACAAGATTGTATTATTCCCGAGGTTTGTTGGATGCTGAGTTAAAAACCTGCCCTTCCTCCATGTTTTATTTCAATGATAGTGAAGATTTAGGTCTCTGGTTCTGTGGAGGTATTGGACTTGCAGTGATAGTGAAGCTCCAAGACAATTATATCTCTAAAGTCCTGGTAAGCAAGACAAAGGTCTCCCAAAAAAGACTGTAAGACATTGAATAAAAATGGATAGAGCTTGATAGCTCATAGACTTTAGAGATCTGATATTTCTGTTAGAAACCTGTGGAGCCTTTGTAATTACTTGATATGTTTTACATTCCAAAGGGACCATTGCACTCAATAATCGGTCTGATAAATGCTAAGTATAATGCTATGCTACCACATGCCAGTGAGCACATTTATTTTCCCCTCACCCCTGAAGTGTGGGCCAGCAATATTCAACACTTCTACCATGTAGTACACTACCCTGAGGTACTGGGTGCCATAGATTGCATTCATGTACACATCAAGGCACCACTCGGTGAGGAGGGTAGAATCTACATCAACCACAAGGGGTACCACTCCATCAACTGCCAGGTCATGTGCAATGTCCAGGGCATTATCATGAATGTGTGTGCTGGCAGCCCTGGTAGTTATCATGACTCCCATATCTGGCATGCATTACAGCTGTACCAAATGTCTTCTAGGGGAAACATCCCATATGGCCATTTACTGCGGGATGCTAGCTATGCCCTGGAACTGTGGATGATGACACCAATCAGAAATGCACGTACACCCATGGAAGAACACCATAATGAGGCACATGCACAAACTAAGAACAACATCAAGTGTGCATTTGGGCTGCTGAAGTCACGGTTCTAGTGTCTCAATATATCTGGTGGAGCCCTGAATTACACTCCAGCCACATGTGCACATATGCTCACAGTATGTGCCATGCTACACAATAGGATCCTGAGGAAACAGCTGCAGCAGGATCAACAAAGGGAAGGGATACACAGCTCCCCACCAGTGCCTAGGTCACCACAGCCACAGCCACAAGTAGACTCGGAGGAGGACTCTCCTGATGATGTCCGTGTCGGCAGACAAAGGCATGTCCAGTACGCCCTGGCATTGGCTAAGAGAAAACAGATAGCACATTCACTGACAACCTAGGGCCTTAGGGACTGACACCTTACTTCTACTCACATACATATAGTAAACATGTTGATGCCAGGTAACCCACACTACCTGAACCTATCCATGTATTGGTTGTGAATGGCTTGTATCACACAGAGTCAGCCCTGAACTACAGGTCTCTCAACTGCTGCATTCACAAGGTAAGTCTCTAAGCTACACACTAATTGTAAGGATTACTAGAATATATGGATAAGGATTACTAAAATATATGGATACATATATCATATGTATAGATCTGCTGCTGTTAAGCAAGGAAATATGATGGGCTAATTGGACAGATGTAACATCCACATGGGACTACAGATACCCAGTCCAATAGTATGTGCTTAATAGTCACTAGGCCTCATGGTTGGAATATTCACTATAGCAGCCAACTGAGATGTTAAACAGTGGGCTCACATGATATTTGGACTACTGTATATCCCAACAGATCATGTGCCATTGTTCCCCCACCACCAACACAGCACTATGCCCATACAACTGCTTTAGCACAAAATCACCTATGGTATATCAGTGGTCCTGGCAATCTCAGGGGAGTAACATAGATATTCTCACACAATTATATGTCTCTCCTCATGCAGGATAAAAATTTACATATGTATGCTGTTGATGAATGACTCCTCTCTGTCTGGCGAAATGAGTGGCTCAGTGGACTAGGGAAGCTACCATGGATGATGATGTTGATGGTTCTAATTTGGAAGTGCTTACATCTTTTGCATGTGAGGTAGTACTATGTTGGTGTTTTCACAAGCTGTCATAACTCTTACTGCAAGAAGTCTGGACAAAGCCAGTAAGATTGGGGGGACAAAGGCCCAAACATAGGACTAGATTTCAAATATTGTCTTCATAAACCTAGAAAGTCACTGGCAGTAAAGGTGCTGCATTATTACATATGTTCTGAAGGATATAATGTCTGAAACACAAATGTTTGTCTGTAAGTAGTATAATGTATCGACATCAATACCAGATGACCAAACATATGAGGCAAAACAGTGGACATCCGGTAGGAATCAGGACAGTTGAGAGGAGGAGCATTTGGACACAGATTGACAGTCTGTTGATGTACCAATGTTACCAAGACGATTAAGTAAGATACACACAACTGGAAAAGCTATGGACTGTCTGAACAGGGGAAGTGCACTGCACTGCAGGGGTGGGGTGGAATGCCTGTAACAACACAAATAAAACCCAACACTAGGTACAGGTGAGGTGGATGTGGTTTAAGGTGGGCAGGGACTAGGGTCACCATAGGATCCCCATACACATAATGGCAGGTAAGGAGTTTGCCAGCACGCAATCCCTTTGTCAAAATGAAAATGTCTATACATACAGATATACATATAATATATACATATTATTATATATCTCTGTCTATCTCTCTATCTCTATATAGTAGTATGTCTATAGTTATGTGGTTATATATATATATATATATATATATATATATATATATATATATATATATATATATATATATATATATATATATATATATATATATATATATATATATATATATATATATATATATATATATATATATATATATATATATATATATATATATATATATATATATATATATATATATATATATATATATATTAAAACTATGTGTATAATGTGGTCAATGCATGTATGGACAGGGCAGGCAGGCCACAGATGCTGGTCGGCGGGCCGATGTCGTGTGCATGAATAGCTGTGCTGCAAATCAAAAACACCAAGACACTTACCATGAGGCACATGTGATATGTACTGTAATGTATATCTATAAGATTAGATATGTAGGGGTTACCTGATGATGTCAGCCACCTTAAGACTACCAGCTGACAGTGAAAAATCAGATATAAGCTGTGGCACATGTGATAAGTACCGTGATCTCTAGTGTATACAACTGGATAGGTAGGGATTCTAATCTCACTCCAGCCCACTTGGTGCATGTGTATATACCCATATGGTGTAGCCTAGACATATGTAGGGTTTTGCAGTGTTTTATTTGTAGCAGTTGATGTGGCCCCTCAAAGGACTGACCACAACAAGGCCTGCATATGTCATCAAGCATAATATGTCCTAAAATGATGTTGCATGCACCATGAATTGTGATCTGTAGTATGTGCCATTAATTAGGTACGCGGGCACACCTACATACAGCCAACCTGCAGTATGTGTGTGCCTTGATGTGTCCTGCATGCACTGATTGGAAGTGGTGCTAGCCTCAAAGTAGCCATGTGTTTGAGTGAACCTCGTGGAGCATTTTAAAACATGTCATGGAACCAAGGGACATATGGAAAAAACACAGAGAGAACTGCAGCCTTCGACTGTCACTGGTCGGAAAGATGTGGATGCATTCACTGTTGTACAACCAATACTAACAGGTTTGGGATGTACATCCCAGACTGGCACTGGTATACTGAATGTGGCAGTCATCACAGCCGTCAAGTGTGCGATGGCACCCTTGCCGTGTCTCTACATAGGTATATTGTACAACCATAGCAGCCACACAGGTGCCAACGTACACCAATACACATTGTAGAAAACATTTCCTATGGAGTCCATGTCAGGACCATACATGTATAGCCTGTCTCCAAAATGTTTTTGAGGGGATGTGCATGGCTCCATACAGGGAGGTATCATTTCCCACTGTGTAACTCCCATGCATCCATAACAGGACAAACACGTGTCACCTGTGCTACACAGCAACAGCATCAGTGTGGTATTGGTATGCATAGCACATACTAGTGAGACAGGTATGTAACATGGGCAGTACACCCTACATGACACAGGCCCTCCATGAATGCCACACACACACATCTGCTATAACACACATCATGATGTGACCTGTGGATGGGAGATCGTAGATTTACCCCGGGAATCATCTCTGTGTCACTGCTGGACAGAGGCACAACAAACTAATGGGTACAGTATTTTTTCATATAAGGGGTGGCGTAAGCCACAAAACTTTGGGCTAGGCTTATAAATGCCTTAGGGCAGATAGCCTAGTATAAACCTATGAACCTATGAACCTATGAGCAGATTACACATTGAGATGCAGAACACAACAATCATAACTATTGCCAGGCAACTGTTGGTACCGGACACAGGATATATGTAGATGCATCATCTCCATCAGAACCCTGGTGGCTTTTATGAAGAGTAGCAGACCTTCTTGTAAATTAGGGATTCACGAGTATGCTGAATGCCAACACAGTCCTTATTTGCCTGTTATACACATATGGATCTATGGAGCCATGCAGTTATAGTGCTGTACCTTGATGATGACAGATGTCCACTGTGCTGACATGCCATCCTGTGCTGCTTTATTTCTGCATATTTATTTCTGTGCATCTTTAGGTTATCCCAACAGACTCCTGTAAAAGAAACATAAACAGGTTCATGACACACCTGTCATTGTGTAACTACACAGGCAATTCAACAACATACAACATAAAGACCACAGAAGGTACAGCAGTGTATGTGGCATACATGTGACAAATGCCAGCATACAGTATCTTGCATTAACCACTACAAGTGGCATGATGAACCAACACTGAATTACACAGGTACATGTTAGGTAATATAGTCACCCTGTGCATCAGACACATTGCTGCATTTCCCTGCATCAATGTCAAGGATGACAGGGATGTGGCACAGGTATCATCACTTAAACAGGGTGTTGTGTGGGGATGCAGGAGGTCTAGGCTGTTACAAACAGTAGGCAGCATGCGTGTGTGAGTGAGCAGGAAGCATGTCAGAAGGACCATGGAGAGGTTCTGTGTGTGTCTGTAGGTTACCTGCATATGACAGCTGTGTATGAGTGTGTGCATGTGCACAGTCAAGGTCAGTGTTAGCCCTACACATGTGTATGTTGCACAGCTGTGGACCATACAACGTAGAGTTGACAGTTTACCATCTCTATCCCCGAACATGGGAACTGGCTCCACCAAGAATTGCACTGTCACCTCCATGTCCAAGTTCAGAAGTGATACTAGTACCTGATGGTGGCTGCTGTCTGTTTGGACATTGTCCCCCATGGGACTGCCCGGGACCACATGCCCATGGTCTGCCACATCATGGTTTGGACAGCACACTCCCCTCAGTAGTGCTGGATGCACTGCCACTATGGGAGCATGATTGTGCACAGCCACATGAACTCTCAGCAAATGTTGTTGCTGCCCAACTTCCATGGGTCCGATGCTTAACTCCAACTGCATGATCTGGCACCGACAATGTGTGGTCCAAGACAGACACTGTCTCAGACCACTGTCTGTCCACTGCATCAGTCAACCAATCCAGAGTGTCCCTGATGTGGTGGAGGCTGTCACGGATGTCAGATTGTGCAGCATCCATAACCCTAAGCATATCTGGTGTTCTGTTCAGAATATGCCTCTGCCTCCATGATGGCCCAAAACATGCGCTGAGTGATCCATGATGTGACACCTGCAACAGGTGGTGGACAGACACCGGCCTCCTACAAGCACCCCTGTCAATCCACCTGGGTGGAACATCACCAGATTTCTGGCTATGGCCAGTGTGTACACTCACTGGAGCTATAGTTGCCACACTTTCCTGTTCAATGTCTCCACCCTCTGACTGTCCAATATCTGTGACCTCTGGAGATGGGGTATGTGCGGGCATACAGACTGTGTGTGGAACAATGGTGGAAGAAGTGTGATGTCTACCTCTGGGACAGATTCAGCCCCTGACACCCCCACCTGTGCTTCACTGTGGCCACCATCATCATCAGTGTCCAAGGAGACACTGGTATCATGTTGTGTAGGGTCAGACTCCAACCCCCATGGTCACCTGCAATAAGAAGGGAAAAAGCATTGCATTAATACCTGCACTACTGCATATGAAAAGCAAACAAGAATCTTAACAAAGGAGATGCACAGCTGCATTAATGGTCAAACAACTTCCTTCCCCACCTTCATTCACAAAGCACTACCTCGGAACACAATTCAAATTCAACTCAAGACCTTTATAACCATTGCTTGAAGTAAATCAGTTCAAACATGACCAGTAATATTTACCTTTTACTTACTCAGCATGACACTATAATTGAAAAAAACAGCACATAAAACCCAGTACAACTATTGTCACAATTATATGGAAATACACATTTCACTGCCTAATTTATTTGCCTTTAACTTGTTGTATTTTGAAAGGCATTTTAGATTCCTGGCCTCATTCACACTAGGAGTCTTATCTGCTCTTACCTGTAACTGCCAAAGTGTATCTGTTTGTTGAACTACACTCCTGTGACTACCCTGTCTCAAAACCATAGGTACCTTCTCCAGACTGGCAATTAAAAACATCCTACTCTGTCTACACACATAATTGCATGTACATATGGCATTGTTGTGTCCCTGACCCATACTAGACTATAATTGTTCCTTAACATAACAAGTGTAATGCTTACCAAGGCAGGACAATGGCCTTGGGCAATACTGATGGACCTCTAAAATGTTGAGGGTGGGATAATGTCAGTATCATTACATGTTCCAACACAACAAGGTAACACACCCATATATCTCACATTTACAGTATCTAGTCTGTTACTTGTTGTATGGGTCCCAATCTTTATATGAGTGTATAACTGGGGTTACACTACCACCAAAGAACAAAGACCTGACCCCCACATAAATGTATCTACAGCCTGTGACACTGACTGCTACAGAATCACAATGCTAATCACAGTAAACTTACCTGCACGCTCCTCAGCTGTGGAAACTGTGGCACCCACCTCCATGATGTATGCTGTGATGGATGCTTGGGAGCTGTCATGTGTACCTAGGTACACCAGAGAGTTCTCAGTGGCTGAGTGGGAAACCTGCTCATATGTCCTGCCCTGCTGGCCCCTGGCATTAACAGCACAGACAAGGGCTGACCACAATGCAGCGCACTGTTCCCTATTATATCTCCCCCTGGATAATAGGATGTCATGATGCTGCCTTAGTCCTTGCAAGATTATCTCATTCTCTGCAACCGAGAAGGGTGGGTGTCATCTGTGGTACATTATTCCTGAAGGAAAAGACAAGGGGAACACATTACAGGATCAGATACATTGATGTCCACTATGTACAGATAAAGCAAATGCATGATGGCTGTCACTATCTGCTGCTTGCTCACACATGGCATAATCCATAGTGTGACAGCATACTACATGTGTGGATACAACCAAGATAGTACCATTACTGAGGTATTCCTTGTGTGCCATGACAGCGTCCTCTGTATGATCATACACCCAACACTTCAGTCCACTGTGATATGTCCCTAAGGCCAGCCACAGAATAACATGTCATAGGACCAGTGCCAGACAAATAGTAGTGTGCCATAACAACCACTATATAGGGACAGACTGGCAAAACCAGTGTGCCACACTGACAACAGACAATACCACCCATGATGTATTGTATCCCCCCCCTGTAGGTGTAAGTCAGCAGGGTATCACTGACATGTCATTACCACAGGTCTACAACTGGCTTACTGCTGTAATCCTTATGCCTCGTATCTCTATCCTCCCATATGAATCCTGATATACACAAAAAAAACTGTTACATACCTGCTAGAGTGCAGTACTCTTCTGTTGAACAGTGTGCCTGGTAAACTTTAAGAAAGGTGTGCTCTGTGTAAGGTCTCATACAGAATGGTTCCCCATAACCAGCTGCCTGCTTTTTAAACATTGTACCCATCAGCAGGTGATTACCTGTAAACCAATATGTGGTTCTGAAATGCTAATTTTACCCAATGCAGCTGAATTGTACTATCATTAGCCAATGACATGCAAGCACTGTGCAATATATAAGGTCTTCATGTGGACCTGGGCCCTTTTCTTAGCTGTTGAGATGGACACTACTGGGATGAGGAGACTACATCATCACAGAAACTTTTACATAGAGCTGTGTGTACCACAGACTGCAGCTGCTGCTGCAGGCAGTAGACATAGGCAGAGAGCGTGGATACTTTGGAAGACAACAAGCTGTAGGTGTATCTCTGTCAGCTGTGTCAGCACTGTTGTAGAGGTAGTGCCAGGGTGAAGGTACCTTTTACACTCGAATTAAATCTTGTGTTTAAGGTTCGGATGTTAGGCAAGTGTGTCAATAACAGAGTACTAGGCGACATATTGTACTGCTTTACGGATATGTGAAGTCTGTCCCTACCTGCAGGCCTGTGATATCATGCAATGAAAAGTGGCTATTTAGTATAGACTGCTTTGTGTTGATAAAGCATGTATTAGTGATCCATTAATTGCTGTCTTACAATAATGTAATTGAAATACAATACAACTCTGGATTTGAACCCAGGACTGTGTGTGGCAAAAAGCACTGTATGCAAGTCATTTAACAGACTGAGCTACTGAGTCGCTGCTATGGCAGGTGTACTTGCAAGGTATCTGTGCACACATACAGGCTGTGACAAACATTTTCTACATCCATCAGTATGTGGATGGCTTTATATGGATGGATGTCTGCACCAGAGTCCCAGTTGAACAAGTATTTTGCTATGAATTCCTTAGCAGGTGACTTTCTACATGTTTCTGATAAAAGGGCATATCTACCTCCATTTACATGCCTCAGTTGCATCCATTATCATGTGTTTGGCTGTCTAGTAGTGCACTATTGCACTAGGATCCAAGGTACACTCCCATTTTTTTCCATTATTATTTATTCCAGTTTGTGTAGTGTGGCACGCCACGCATCTCCGCTGAAACATGCCTAATGACGGTAATTGGTAATCACTAAATAACCTGTTTAATTAAGTGGTGCATGGTGTGGTGGGTTAATGCAGAGTACTGCAGGTGTGATTGGCTTGGATTCAAAACATGTCAGAGGTGTTTATTTTGTACATGTGACTTACAATGTTAAAAACACATATACTCATTATAGGTCTCTTTAGCTGAGCTAAACTAAGCTGCATGACGTGGTGAGACATGCAGCTTCTCGCTAAAAAAAATAAAGAAAAGAAAAAAGGGGGAGATAAGAATTTGATGGAATGGGGCCAAGCAGGGGGAAAACATATTGAAAGGCATGGAGGGATGTGCAGGAAGAGTGTAGGAAAGAACCATAGCCATCAATTTATTGTAAAGCAACAAGTGTGCACTTTGGCAAATTTCGAGATGAATTTGGATTCTCAAACCCCAGAGACAGGGCTGAGGACAACATAACTGCATTGTCAAGCCAATTAGACCAAATCACATGTGTTCAGTGGACACGTGTGAGAAATGGACAGCTTTGTATGGGATGAGATTTTTTTTGTGTGATAGGTGCTCATATTTATTTAAGGTGAGTGTGGAAAGGGACATATCTACATGTGGTAGAGGTAAGCTGGGTAGGTGAGGATGCATTTGCAAACAGACAAGACAGAGAAGACAGCAGACAGCGGCTGTGTGTGACACATGATGGGAGTGTACACCTTTGACAGGGGGGGTGTTGTGGAATCTGAATTCCATGTTCCTCCAGATGGTAGCAGTGTGACTCATGTCCCCACCCATGGACTGTCGTCACTGCTCCTTCAATGCCCTTAGGGTGGCTGTGTTGAAGGCTCTGCACCAGGGTGATGCTGCCTAACAGGTCTGCCACCATGCCCTCAATCTGGCACAGGCATTGGTCATAGCCATGGTACAGTGGACTATCCTGCACACCAGGACTGGTAGCTAATAACCAACAATCCAGAAACAAATCAAGTAACAAAAATGATCCCACGTGCAGAAACCAGCGTAGCCCAACTGTCGAAATACAGTCACAATGTAGATGGTATAAATTCACTCTGGAATAGCTCAATGCAGCAACAATAAAGGCTTCGATAGCTAATTTGGATCCTTTATTTTAGAAAGACAACAAGACTGAACACTTCGAACAAGCGCTTTCGCCTGGTTGTACCAGACTTTCTCAAGTTGGTTTAAACTAGTAGTTCTTGTCCCTTTTATAATTAAAAATTAGTCATGTGCTTTAATTAGCACTTACTAATTGAAAGGATTAAACCAAACTCGTACTATTACAAAAACATGACTAAAAGATGCTACTATGCATTGAGTTTGTTTAAAAATGCAAGCGTAAATTATACAAACGTATGCTCACATATTACTTTAAAATCTGCTGTGATCAAAAATATTAATTCAATTATGTATTAAAAATAATAATAAAACCATCACTGAATAAGCATAAATTACAACATTATGTACATACATTTTTAAATATTTAAATATGTATACACAATAAGTGCAAGGGAAGCCCAGAACATTACCAAACTATTCATAGAGTAAATTAATTGGTGAACTAGAATTACCTACATATATAAAATGCAATAGCAAAGAAGAAATGACTCTAAACTGTGAAGATGGCAATATAAGTGTAAGATGGGTCAAGAAGTAAATTTATGTAAAAAATAAACCATGTAACCCAAAAGGTCCCCTCTGTGAATATAATTAGAGCAGTTTATCTCTATTCATCTTTAGCACACTTGTAAGGCTTATACTATTGTTCAAGCCCGGGGGTTGGGTGGCGTTTAGCTTGATCTGCCAAATTAATTCTCGGTTTTCTAACCGAGATTCCCAATCCCCGCCCCTGGGGTCCTGGGTAACCTGCTCTATCACAAAAGACTTGAGTTGCATGTTAGGACAACTTAAGAGATGTTTATAAAAGGCATTAGTGTCTCTTTTTCTTTCTATATCATTGAGGTACTCGTAAATCCTCCTTTTAAGCATCCTCTCTGTCTTCCCTATATAGAAGCTGTCACAAGACATGCAGGCTCCCAAATATACCACCCCTTTAGTTGTGCATGTGTGTCGACAATGGGAATTCAAATAAAACCTTCTAGCAGCTAAATAATAGCTTTCCTTTTCTATAATATAGGGACACTGGTTACAGGCACCACATTTATGTGTGTCTAATTTCTTTGGAATTTGCCCTACAATTCTGGGGTTATTATTTCCTTTTCTGAATTCAAATAGCCCCTTTAGATTAATATCTCTTTTCCTAGAATAGCTCACTTTCTCCGGCAAAAACTGGTGAATGTCATTATGTGAAGCTAAAATAGGCCAAAAAGTGTTAATGGTATTTTCTACCAAATTCGAATTCCCATTGTAGGTGTAGACAAAGTTGTTTTTTAATGATGAGTTCCGCTGTTCCCTGTTAGGTTGTGTTACAGGCAGTCCTTTTCCTAAAAGAGGGGGGTACAAAGAATCTCTTTTCTCTATTACCTCTGATGCTGGTGCTTTCACCAGAATACGGGGATATCCTCTTTGTAAAAACATGTCTTCCAAGATACTTATTTCTTGTAAAAAAAAGTTCCATTGTGCTGGGCATCCTCGAGGCTCTTATAAATTGCCCCTTTACTATTCCTCTCTTAGTATAATGGGGGTGCCCACTGTCATAGTGTAGAAAGGTGTTAGAATGTGTCTTCTTTCTGTAAATACATGTTTGAAAACAACCTGCTTCCATGTCTTTGCTCAATAAAATATCCAAATAATGTAAAGAAAAATCACTGATTTCATATGTAAAAGCCAGAAATGTAGTAGTCGAATTCAAGTAACTGAAAAAATCCATAAACCTGTCCTTGCTACCTTTCCACAAAATACATATATCATCAAGGTAGCGTTTGTAAAATAAAATATGTTCATTCCATTCCGTAGTATGAATGAAAACCTTCTCCCATCTGTAAAGGACAATGTTAGCATAAGAGGAAGCGCATGAAGCGCCCATAGCCACCCCTTTTTTCTGTTTAAAAATCTCCCCATTGAAATAAATGAAGTTGTTTAATAAAACAGTTTCCATAAATTGGACTATAAGATTAATCAAACTTCCATTTAAATTAGATTTGCTTGCCAAAATTTCATTAAACCAGTCCAAACCTGTAATATGGGGGATACTGGGGAACAATTCTATGACATCTATGGTACTCATTAAAAGGTCAGGATCAAACAGATTAGGTGTAATGCTGCCTATAAATTCCCACGAGTCTTTGCAAATAAATGTGAAAGTGGAAATTAGGTGTTTCAAATTTTGGTCTATAAATATTCCTAAAGGCTCTGTAATGCTACCAGCACCTGCTACTATAGGTCTAAATTTGAGAGGTGTTAAGCCCTTATGCACCTTTGGTATCCCGAAAATGACAGGGATTTTTGGTTTAGGGACAGAGAGAAAGTTGTACAGTTTCTCATTAATACCCCCCCTGATTGAGGTAGTCCTTAAGCATGTAGTGTATCTTAGAAATTGCTAAATTATATTAATTTATTGAAATAAGTTCATAAGTCTCTGCATCTTGCAGGATGTTGTGTATATAGGTATCATATTCAAGATTGTACATAAGGACTACCCCTCCCCCTTTATCGGGTTTCATCACCCTAATACTTTCTTTATTTAGATATTCAATAAGTTGTAATAAATGAAAATCCAAGTTACTTGATGTTTGTCTAAAGTGTGAACTGCAACTGTCCCTAAGTGTTTTTTCCACTAGTTCATCAAAAACTTTCAAGTTGGGGTGTATAGGGGGATTAAAAGTACTCCGTCTGCTAAGGGCATGGTCCAATTTCTCTTGACCTTTAAAATAAACAGCTAGATTCAGTTTCCTGACAAATAATTTGAATTCAATTAATAATTTAGAGAGGTTCATGGGGCGGGTAGGAACAAAATGTAAACCCTTTGTGAATAGCTGAAAAAATTCAGAGGTGATAATAACATCTGAGTAATTATAAATCTTAAAATTGTTTTCATTA
The DNA here is from genome assembly GCF_019279795.1 of Protopterus annectens. NCBI lineage: Eukaryota > Metazoa > Chordata > Ceratodontiformes > Protopteridae > Protopterus > Protopterus annectens. Next base: position 1,033,035,090 of record NC_056730.1, read on the forward strand.
AAAATCTGACACCCTTCTGTATCCAAGTTTAGTTCACCTACATTATCTAGAACACAAATAACATTTTCCTCATCTACCTGCGCCCCCTGCTCCAACTCTGTTGAAAATGTGTCTGATTCCTCCCCAATGGTCTGCCCTGCGGGTATTGAAAAACCTGAGACTGGTTGTTACTGTCTTTTCATGCTAGACGTTCACTCCTTCTCAGGGGTTCAGTTACAGGTGTAGCGGTCTCTTTATAAATAATATTCTCAAAATTGTTATTATCTTTCTTTGCGTAATTAAACCTGTTATTCCTTGGCATTGGGTATGCTCTACCCTCTTTGTACTCTATTAAATCTCTTTCTAACTTGCTAGCTTTACGGTCTATAACTTTTAAGCAGTGTTGATCAACTTCCATAAATACATCATCGTATTTCTTTTTGAAACTCAAAACATTTTTATGCTTAACAATGCTATCATTTACAATTGAAAGCTCATTCAACAACGCATCAGTTTTTCTCTGATAATCTTGAATCATCAAGTTTAAAATTTCCAGCCCTGTCTTGTCAAACAAATCTAAAAGTTGTGAATGCAATGTTGATCCAACAGTGGCATTATTAGGAAATTTGAAGCAGCGGAGCCCTTTGGGCACTCGCTGCACCCTGATACATTCATTAAGATAATTAATTTCTAGCTGAGCGTTTTTATAAGCATAGAGTTTATTACTTAAAGTTTCAAAATCAGAGTCCATTCGCTCAAATTGTTTATGTGCAGTACCTTGTTTAAAGATGTATTGTTGTTCTGTCCATGCTTGAAAGTTAAACTCTTTGTGGTTCGCGTTATGAGCATTATCATTAAAAAAGTCCCTCTGTTCATGTCCACGCTGCTGGTCTTGTTTATTGTTGTTATTTAGGACTGGTAGCTATTTATGAGTGACCACTCTCCCAATGCCACCACTCCCAGAGGGGGAATGGGTCTTGTCCCCTGGGGCAGTACTACCCAACACCACAGGTAGTGCATGGGCAGCAGAGGGATCATCACCGGTCTGAGTCCCAGACATTCTGGTTGAGGCAAGGAAGGGGGATCAGCTGGAACTGGCCTACCTTGACGCACTGTGGGACATAAAGTAAAGCAGTATGTTATCATTAGTAGCAATCAAACCATTGTTAGTATTAACAGAAATGGAACATCATATTTATTAAGCCAAATACATATTAATGTATATTATATTCAACACAACATAATGTAGCATAACAGTCAGTATGGTAACAGCATGCCAGTGTGAAGTAAACCATAAGGCCAACAAAACAGTTAGTTTAACAAAATATGTTAATATTGAATCATAATAACACATAACAATAATCAACCACATTTTCCAAAATATATTTAGCTTAACAAAATATGTTAATATGAAATTGATAAAACAGAACAATAATCAACCACACTCTCCAACATATCATTAGTTTAACAAAATATGTTAATATTAAATCATAACAATACATTACAATAATGAATCAATTAAGATAAAGGGTATGGAGAGAGAGACAAAAACATTCCATTAGTGTGATTGCAGATGATATCCCTGACAAGACTGGTCATACGTACTTCTACAGGTGTGTACTGACAGTTGTGATTATAGAGTCTACAATTCTCCTATAGCTGATGTAGCACATACATATCTCTTTAGCTGATAACATGAGACAATAAGGACCAAGCACTAACAAATGCAGGTACAGAATGGTTTCACATAATGTGGACTTAGATAACTACTGGGGTGTTCTGTAAACAGATTTGGTAATACATTGCCTTCCAGGTAATAATTTATCTGGTCAACATTTGACAGATGAATTAGTCAGTTCTAATTACATTAAGATAAATCGTGACACTTGAGAGGCATGTTTGTGTACAGTAATTAAACTAGACAGCCATCAAGGCTTAGCTGGCAGACATGGGAATGGAACCTGCTAGCTGTGACTGCAGGGTACATCTACATATACTTTAATAATTGACTGCAGCAGCATTAGGGTTGCCACCTTTTCAAATGCCCAAAGTGGGACATTTTTGGTACAAACGTCAGATTTTGCAGGCCAAAACATACACATGGCCAGTACAAAGTACAAAACTTCACATTTTTGCCTAACTAAAGCTTATGCTTGTAGTATTTTAGGTGCTTATACTGTTTCTTATATTTAGGCATCCCAGGTACAGAATAACTGTTTTATGCAACTATTACATAAAATGTAGGAAATCATTTTGTCCTAAAATCTCAGGACATTTGCCATTTTTACAATTTTTTTGCAGGACACAACTGCCCAGAGAGGGACTGTCCCTCACAAAGTGGGACAGTTGGTAACCCTAAGCAGCATAGTACAGACAAGCAAGAGATACAGCCATACTAGGATTACACAGTTTTATTTCTGAATCAACAATGCTGATGCACACATTTTTCTATTGAGTGTAACAATCTTTGAGATCTATATACAATATATGCATATAATATGGGGTAACTCATCCATCACAATTTTATGTTTTTGGGAGAGAGAAATTGTGAGCATTACATGACTGATAGTGAAAATGTAGTGCTACATAGCACTGGATTCGAACCCAGGACTGTATGTGGCAAAATGTACAGTGCACAAGGAATTTAACAGACTGAGCTACTGAGGTACTGCTGACTGCGGAGTGACTGTTACTTGCCTGGGAACCACCTGGAAACATACTATGAATTGTGCAATAAAAGTTACAGGACTTTCCTATAAAATTCTAGTACTGTTACAGTGTTTTACTAGACTGCAGTGTCGATAGAACACACATGCACTGTATAAAACCATACTCCATATATTACTACAGCTATATTTCACTTTCAACAATACAGGTGAACACACATTACTGTTATTGGTTTGCAATATCTGTGAAGTCCACACACACAATATCTGGCCGTGGAGTGGCCCTAAAGTCTGTGGAAGAAAAAGCACTATGTGATCAGTATTTGCCTAGAGAAAGCCTTGAACAGTACTATGAGTTATGCAATACCATTTGCAGCCATTAGATTTGCATTCTGCAGCTATTACAGTATTATACTTGACTGTAGCAACCTTATCTTACAGACTGAATGCATACAGCTCTACTGAAATGGTTATGACAAGACCATTTTGATGTACACCATTTTCCTTGCTGTTATTGGTGTTATTTCTTGTTTTTATTGAACTACAGTTGTTATTAATCATTTATTGGACTACAGCTCTAATTCCAACTTTATTGCAATACAGACATTATTGTATATACTTTATTGCAGTTAATGTTTTACTCTTTCTTGATTATTGCTCTACAGTTGCCACAATACATCCATAATCACCATGCTCATGGTGCAACCTGGCTAAGCACCTGGCATGAGACTTAATGTTGCAAGCCATCTCAGCTGCAGCTGTTGGAAGAGAGGCACAACATTATGCATTCCAGTTTTGCAGACAATCAGATAACATAGTTTTAAAGCAGAGTTAAAAGAACTATACTTGTGGGACATTTCCTGCCCTCACCTCTTGGATCCAGGAGTCAAGGGTTCCCCTCTTTTGTCTTTTCAGATTGTCATGGTGATGACAGCACTGCTGACCTGTGCGGGGGATACCAGTAACACTGGTGAGTTCCCTGGCCAGCCAGTCCCATACCTCTGCCTTACACTCTGAGTCTTGCAAACCACCCTGCAGCAGCCTAGCCTCATGGCTTTTCATGAGGAGCCCAAACATGACCCTGCTGAATGCCCCACCACTGTACCTGAAAGTGCACACCTTCTCAAACACCACCAGCCATATTGACAGATGATAGACTCCGATGGTTTCTGCAGAGTTCCTTCCTAGTGCCCCTTTTATAGGCTGTTTTCCTGCCCTTACATGTCACTGAGCAACATTCAAAAAAGAGCTGCATTGCTTAGCAGCACACAGACTAGCCAAGCAGAGCTGAGCAGTGTGCAATCATGCACAATTGTGGTTTAAGCAAAACTGAGCACTGTGCAAACACTGGCAGCCATTAACATGTTTGTATGGTGCTTAGCAGGTTTGAGCATTGTTGTACAGAGCACAGCAGAGCCATATTTTAAAATCTTGTCTATAATGTGTGCAGCAAAAATACAGAAAAGTGCTGACTTCCATGTATTTGAACCCTGGACCTACTACACATACAGCCATAACACTACCTATTAAGCTATGTGGATATTAAGAAATCTGGTATACGT
>NC_056730.1:1033044296-1033046796 GCF_019279795.1 Protopterus annectens
TTTCTGGCACCAGTCATTTGTTTGGGTGAGACCCTCTTGAAAGACGTCCACATCACTTGAGGAATTTATTTATCTATTGATAACTATATCTATACATATCTAGCTAGCTATGTATACAGATACAGACATGCATACATACACATACCTACTATAATACACACACACATGCTCAGCTAAAAAAAAAGAAAAAAAAACAGACAAAAGTGTTATTCCTTAATTTATGTACAGATGCAACAATACTATAAGTGTTCCCATAAACCAAGGTGATTTATAACAATAATAAAGACATTTTATGCTGCAAGACTCGGTACTGTTGTAATGTCACTCCAACAACATGAATCCAAAGTGAGATGGAGATCAGCACAAGTATACTTCAATATTTATACAGCCCAGCATCATTCACTAAGTTTCTAAACTGTTCTAAACATTCCCTGTTTGAACACTGCAGTCTGTCCCCCCAAATGCCTGTGCTTGAGCCCTACCCCACATGAACTCTGTACAGTGTGCTCCCTATTAGCTCTATATGAGCCATTATCTACATCTCTGTAGAGTCTGCTAACCAAGGCATACCTTGCATGAACTTTATATATCTCTAATTCCTGCATGCAAGCCATCCACTGTATGAACTCTATAGAGTATGATCCATAGTGGCTATGCATGAGGCATTCCTTTCAAGAGCTCTGTATAGTAAGCACCTTTATAGCTGTGCTTGATTACAGATACTATGGTAGTGTATAGTGTATGTCATACCTTACTCTCATTGAGTCCCAACAAGGAAATATTGTGTACTGTTAACACTATGGAGTGCAGAGAGCCACCTTGCTATACCCTCATCATGTCTTGGTTTGCTGTTTTATTTGACTGGGCAGTATATTGGGTGGAAATTGTGAAAGAGCACAAATGTCTATAGTAAGAGCGAGAAAGGTGCTGTTTCATCTAAGTAAACTGTTAAGATATAACATAGACTTGACTATGATACGTATACTATGTGGGTAGTTCACATCCTATGTGGGTAGCTCATACTGTCACTCAGTGTCAAGACTATGTGTCACCAGCATTTACTTAGTGAATCATTTTCTGCACTGCAGTAGGCACACAGCTGACAGTGATTTCTTCTTTGACATGAATAACTCCTTTCCTTCTTTTCTGAGTGCTTCAGGTGGATGGTTAGCTCAAATGTATGCCTTCCAAAATGAAATGTCGTAATTTCCAGACTGCTTCCAAAAACATACAAGAGCAAACACATTGTCCATATTCCCCCAGAGATACCCCTTGAGTTTTCTTCCTGCAGTGTAGTTGGAAACATCTGGCATGGTGTTATATGTGATGCACACTGGGCACATTCTCACCTACACAGGACATAAATCAATGTGCTTCTTTTTATTGCAGTATTTAGGCAGTGTTGCTAGTATAAAAATCACTTCAGATCTGACTGTTGACTGAAGGCAAACTGGATAGATATGAATGTCTTTAGCCAGACTGTGACTTGACCATCTTTTCTCAAAAGTAGCAGAAGCTCATTTGGTTTATTTTCTCAACATACTACATTTTCCAAATGCAACACTGGTATCTTCGCAACACAATCATATTTGTTTTTTTTTTTTTTTTTTTTTTTGTTATTTTACAAGGTGACATAATATACTACAGGAAACCTAACAATTCATTGCAACAAAACTCACTGAAGCCACAACTCATGCCATGCATTATATTGCCCAACTAGAAAGGCTCCAAAGATACTTGCAAAGAAAATCAAAAACATTACGTTTTTTAGCTATCGTCATAGTATCTCTCATTATATTCAGTAGCCTACAAGTTGCTCCAAGGGGATGTGTGTCTTACTTTTTTGAAACATGAGAGAACCAAACCTATTTGATCTTCTTTTTCTTTGCAAAAGCAGTGGGCCTACAAATATCTGCACTAGGGACCTAAATCAATAGCAACAAATAAGCAACATTCACTGGAGAGATAGTTTCCTAAATCAGTGTGTTCTGGGTCTCTGAAATAAGTTATTATTACAAGCCAAAGTATTACTATGACTACCTTTAAGGCTGGTCTTAATGACTGGATGGGCAGACACAAAGCCACACCAGGATTGTCATGTATAGCCCTGCCTGATTTAAAAGATAAGCTCTATTAAAAGCATGAAAAGGGAAGTATGAACTTCTGTGTCCAGTTAAAGGTGTATATGGTTATTTATCTTACAGTCCTAATGACCCCTTCCCTAGTATTTGTCCTGTGCACCCATGTTCTGACTTCCTTTCTATTTGAATAATCTGTGGTTAATCTTACTGAATAAATCAATTTATGGATAATACTGTGCAACAGCAAACTGTAATGATAATGTATTCTCTGAGTAATATCTTAATATATAAATATATATATATATATATATATATATATATATATATATATATATATACACACACACACACACACACACACACACAGGCCAAAAAATCTGTGTATGTATATATATATATATATATATATATATATATAT